>NW_024705054.1:7073-80671 GCF_018977255.1 Callorhinchus milii
GGCGGCAGAACCGGAATCCCATCAGTCGCGCAGAGATTCTTAACCGAGGTTGTTGAGGTGAGCCTGATGCTATAATATCTGTCGGGCGTGGTTGAGCTTACCAGTCACACGTGTGAGATAGTCCAAAAAAGAACAAGGCACCCAGGTCACGACGGACCAGTCTTTACAGAACAAACAAGACACTTGGCAGCAACTCAAGTAACCTTTTTTACATAGATCTCACGCTGCCCGATGGGGAGGGTTACGCGCCGTCTTGCGCCTGACATTTCGTTTATGCAAATTCGGTATGGAGGAATTCATCTTTAATTGGGCTTCAAGTGATCAAACCGGCCCATTTGCTCGCGACATAGGTACGTCTCATCATACACATTTAGGCTATTATACACTATGCTAGTGTCGCAAGCTCAGACGGTAACAAGAACCGACCGCCCACTAGTTCATCCTATAGAGCATTTTGAAAGATGGAGTCATAGATGGGAGGACGCTCGCCTATTAGCCCAGGACATTAAAGCGTTGGCGCAACATTTATGATCAATAACATCGTAAGGCGCCGCCAGTCCGGGTACTACTAGGTAAGCGGACCTGCCCACACATAGCTGTACCCGGTTACAACTCATTCAGACCGTACGTGGCGCGGGGCGTCCAAGACAGGCGGAAAGTCTGAAGCGCATCTGAGGAGTAAGCGGGCAAATGTATGTGCAAAATATAGACAGTGCTTTCAATGTAGTTCCCTCTGCTGGGCCGTGGGAGACAGTACAGTACGAGCAAGGTGGTGACTCGCTGAGATCGTTACAGAGACGAATTGGGGGCGCAAGACGGTAGCAACCCCCCTACCTCTCCAATCTTAGGCTCGCGTCTTGGATCGTGAATAGTATGACCGACCACTCCTACTTTCACTTAGACCGTATTCTATAGAGCGACTCCGGAATAGACGGTCGTCGGGTGGAACAGCTGACGAAGTGACTACCATTTCGTTTTGAGGCGTGATGCTCTCGCCTGAGCGACAACACGGTACACCTTAATAATCTAATATCAGCCACTCACTGGAGCCCCGTTGACCATGCTATGGCTGTAGAGAAAGGCCGAACCTGGACTAGTCGACTCGGAGTTGGATAGACGACCCGGCCTTATGTATGCGAGTTCTCGCGACACCCGCGGGCTTAGTCGTACGACCCCCACTGCCAAAATGGTAAGCCACATATGGAAGGCCCATATTGTAGTTAATTGAGGTGTAGTCTCGTTAAATTCTAAAGGAGACCGGAGTTAAGTGTCACCTTGTAGACTAGGGTGAAGTAACTACATCGGAGCTTCTCCCGACACTCCTCACTTTAAAGACCCTGATTCTTGACCCCCCTTTTCTATGGGACAGTGGGGTAGACTGCAAAAGGGTAATGAAAGCGAAACGCACCGGCACCTAAAGGCTCCCAGCAACACTGTGCGCAGAGAGCGTAGGACCGAGCAGGTGTCAAAAATTCTACGTGTGGAAAAGAATGGCGAAATCGATCGCTAACCTGCCATTCCTTTGCCCAGCGATAATTCTCACGGATGAGCTGGTACCATGACGATGCGCTAGCGATGCTTCGACTGATGTTCGGGTACTTTCCAGTTAAGCAGAGAAATTAACAGAGTTCCAGGGCCTGCGACCCGTGTTCAATGAAATCTCTGTGAGAATGCAGCAGGTTACAGGGAGGAGCGTTGCAATCGGCGGCTGGGGGTGTAGAAGCCGGGCATCAGCGAGGGCAAAGTGCAAGTACATAAAAAAGATCGTCATAAATCTGTGGGGAGATGGACTCCGAGTCACTGAGGCAGCGGATATCTAACCTAGTCTGCTGGCAGGGGCTCGCACGCAAGAAAAGCACTACTGAGAGAGCGTATCCATATACCGTCGTTGACGCCACTTCGATTAACTTTCTTAATACATACGTATCCATCGTATATGTTCATGGAAGATAGCCGATGGGGAAACTGTAACGCCGTGTAATCTGCGGCGACGGCACCATACGCTTGTACCCGATGAGTTCCCAATTTACCCTACATGTAACCTAACCACAAGGCCTAGGACCAAGGGCGTATTAGAACACAGCCTAATGCGTCTCCGGTGAAATCTGTTAAAAGAGCGAGGGTGTAGACCTATAAAGTGAAGTATCGTGGGGCCCCTTCGTTATAAGTAGGGACCAAAGGCCTTGGCCAGGATAGAGTTATTCCTCGTAAACCGCTCCCGGGGATAGAGTAGCATGCCCACCTCGAGGCTGGACACTACCACTTTTGTCACTAGGCCGAAATAACCGGGCCCCCCTTTCGTCGGCTTACAGGGAAATGGCATAGTTTTGTCCTCCTCGACGTTAAATCTTTGCACCCTCGGTGAGAAATGGACGAAATGACCTATGACGGAATCCTGAAGCCGGCGTAGGAAGACACCGCGAAACAATAAATTGTTAAACTATAGTATGCTTTGGTACGTGTCTGACAAAAACACAGTGGAAAAGGCGATGTAGATTACACTAGATCATTCTGTCCCAAGTTAACGCGGATTTTCTAAACACGACGCGTCCCGCCGTCTTTCATGTAAGTTGCCTTGGTTTTACACCCATATCCTACCTGGGACTGTGCAATGTTAATCTACTATGGTGATCTAACAGGTGATCACTGCTACCGTACAGAGCACTTTCTCCTGAGATTAGGTCTCCACTGGAGTCATGTACGTTAGTCCCTACCAAATGTTCTGTAACCCTGGAATTTCGTGCGTACGGACGTTTAAACAGCGCATTCTCCTGAAAACTGTGTTAGTCTTACGATGGGTATCCTTCACTGAACAACTAGCTATTCGCCTTCAGAGTTAGTTCGGGCCGTTGCAGGCATGTTACCCGCGAGATCCAGGGCGATAAAACCATTTGTTAGATTATAGTATCTTTTGTTTCAGTCGTTCTAACCCCATCATATTTTTAATCGCGCTGTTACATCCGTGGTCAATACATAATAAACTCGTCAAGGCCCTCTAGCTGACACTCACAGTTCACACCGGAGCATAACAGTGATTTAAGCTACTATGCGTAAAAGACATTCTAATCCAGAAAATTAGGCCAATTTTGTGCAGGATCCCATGGGTATGTGTTCCCAACGATCATTTAGAGGAACACCGATCGTACAAGGCCGGCCATCTCAAGCATCTGCGCTAGGCTGGAGGCAGGCGCATCACAAGTGACCAAGTAGATCGTAAGCCCACCCGGGTCGAGGACGCCGGTTTCGTGATTTACTGGCCACAGCATATAAAGCGCCCTGAATAATTCTGTTGACTTCGCGCGTGTCTTTTACACTTGGTCTACGCTATTGGGCCGCGAAAGCCGATGATACTCCAGTAATCCACCCTGGTCTACCTCTTTGTCTGACAGTCGCCCACATTGGACCGGACTGGATGCTCTCAGTCCACTCATGACTAGCCTGACGTAGTCGTAAGACGAATCCTCGCACCAAGACGTCCGCGATATGTTACGGAGCCCCTCAAATGGCGTTACTCTACCTACGACCCCGGAACATGGGGTTGTCGATCGTTATCGCGGTTGGAGCAAAATGTATGTTTGCCTTGGGCACAAATAATAGCTGCAACATCCGTGACACAGTCTAGATACCACTCCCTTCAGCTCTGGTCCAGACGTGTCAGGATAGTCTAACTTAAACTCTCCAAATACGCGTTGACCTTCCTGTCTCTGACTATTGATCTTTTTATGGTGCAGGACCATATTCAGTTCGACAGCAAGAAGTGTCGACCTACTAGTCCGTAGGTGTCGGTTTGGTGGCGCAAGGCTAGGCGGTTACCAAGTTGACCGTGCCTTAAAGAGACGGTTACCAGGCGAGACTTGAGGTGGCAGTTGTACCAAATCCGTCTCAATTATACTTCCTATCAGATGAATAGCGGTAATCACTAAGCTTTGAGCTACGCTCAAGGGACTTAAATTAAGCTGCTTCCTGCCGGTACCAAAACTACGCCATACCGTCATTGACACTACGTGCCGTGAATCTACATGGGGTGGGTGCGGTGTCCAAAATGTGTTTCTTACGCGTATCCGGGGGATCCTGATAGGATTGTATCACACAAATAAATGCCGTATCAGCCAATAATTCCGAGAAGTTCACGCAATCTGCATGCTGCAAACGCATCCTCGCGTCCAGTCTGCTGCGACTGTCTCGCTATTGATACTTGGGTTCGTGTGTCGTAACGACGTAGGCCACTACCTGTCGAAGGGGAAAACTGGGGTTACACTCTCTGAGGCCGACGGTTAAAGGAAACCCCACAGACTGCAATTGAAGGAGCAGTGATTCATTGGTGACCCTTATGACCAGAATAACTGGTAGTCTGCGTTGCTGAGGCCCACTCGTGCCGTCAGAATGGTTAACGAACCGCGCAACCCTGGTTCGCAGGGAACTGCGCGTTGTTCACTCAACCCAAACTGAAGCTGGCGGCCTACAAACGAGGTGGTGAGAAACCTTCCTCCGCCGGTTGATAGGATTGCATGCTAGGATCTGATTCAGAAAGCCTCCGTCAATGTCTTTCGGAAAGGACGTACCGAGATCTGATTGTCATAATTTGACACTGCTAGGATGAGCCTAAATCAAATGCTTGCCGAGTAACTAGCGATTGTTTCGCGAAACAGTGATGTTCGAACGAATGTTTTACAGAAAACAATATTTGGTCCTAGTGACGACACCCTGCGTGAACTTTCCGCCGGAGTACCAAGCACAGATCAGGATAACCCAAGGCCCACCGGACTTTCCTAAAAACGCACCGATGAGCAGCGGGCCAACTCTTGGCCAAGGATTATATTCAGGGTGATTGATGGATCGGCTGACACCGTCTTATCAAGCATCAAGACATTTCTATTTCACTCTGTGTCCGCCCAATAGATGGCTGCTTAGAATAACCGCATATTTTTAGTTAGCCATCGAGATCGTTTGCAGGGAAGAGGACCCACGTAACGCAGTGCACCCCAAGAATAGGACGACACAATGTGTGGGAATCTCCAGCATCAAGTCGGTGCGAAATAAAGCCACGGAATGACGGCGGCAACGGATTCCATGAACGCGGCTGGTCTACTTGGTTATCCCCTCCGTGTGACGAAAAATATTCGGCCGAGGAGTAGCCTCCTAGTATCACCACGCGATGGACGACCCCTAATATTGGGAGGTCGACTACGTATAGGGCTGGCGCTTGATAAGCGTCAGATATACTCTCACTACGTTGGCTTGCGCGTTGCTTTTACGGACTCGAGTGCTCCAGTAGGTACTATTCCAGAGGAGCACGAGGTTAACATTGGACGAACTTCTCTCATGGCCAAGGCGTGATAGTTGCGAGGCGCGCCTGAAATACAGACGGTTGGACCGATCGGGTGTTGGTCATGCGTCAAAACTTCCCTCGCGGGCCCCTACCATAATGCGTCGTTGTACTCCAATCCGGAGAAAAAGACGCTTTCCTGGACAACTTATGACGTATAAGCTTTCCCAAGTGGTAAAGGTCGAGCACCGGGCCTGCAGAACCTGTCGACATCGACATGATCGCCCGTAGGCAGCACACTAAAGTATAACAGATTTGACGGGTCTGGAGCCATGGTATTCCGCGCTCTACAAATGAGTACATCAACGCGGAATTATCTCAAGATTTTGAGTTGTCGCACTGAGGACGTTACGTCCTCTCATGACACCGTGCGAAGTACTCCTGGTCACACCGCTTTGGCGATTAAATTGGAACCCAATAAACAGCGCTCCAGGGCCTACAACCATAACTTGGCCTGCACGCCATGGGCCCCTGAACCGGGCGCAAAATACACCGTGAAAAGGCCTGTGGTCCATGCCTCGTGGAGCTGACCTACTGCTAAGTAGAACAATCGGGACATAGGCGCGCACTTGACCTCCTCTAACTGAGGATAAAGGTATCGGACATGTGGTTGAACCAGATAACTCCCGTCCCTGCAGTTCCCTGGGCTCGATCAACTGATAGGTAGAGGAGTTGACGGCGAAAGCACGGGTAGACTCTACTAGGGGGGGTTACGTCTATCGAATTGCAACAAAAATTCCTCCGATACGCGGTCCGAAGGGTACTTCTTACCATTTGGTTCGTACGAGTGGTTGCAGGGGCAGTCTGTTCCCGACTCCCGGCGAAGATAACATTACCGACTTTTGTGCCGATATAATTGACAAACAGGGAAGGAACCTTCCTTGCGGATGCGTCCATATATACTACTTGAATGTCGCGCGAGGGTGACATTTTGCTAGCCGAAGTAGCATAGTTACATCACTTAACCCGCCCGAAGTGTTCGGGCACCTTATACGGAAGCTAGAGGGGACCCGGTGAAAGTCCAAATGCCAATAGTGTTTAATGTACGATCCTCCCGGATATGAATCAAAATCTCCCAATCACGAATTGGAGCCGGAGATCCTCCGAGGGCTTGTATGGGAGCGTCAAGCCGTGGTCCACTTAGACAGGCCATTCCTTCTTCTTGAGCGTCGCATAGCGGAAAGTCTCCTGGGAGGCTGACCTCGAACCGCCTTTGAGAAGCTTTCTTAACATCATCTGGCCTATCAACTTTGAACACTTCGGGCGTCCCCGCTTGTTGTTGCCCGAATCGATCTCCTTAGTAGTACGTTTCACAGTCAGAGTAGGGTGATTCATCCACATCGAGCCACCCGACATCACCTGATGCGAACAACTCAGGAGCTCCATGTCCGGCTAGATGGGCCTGAGCCCATTGGACCCACCTTCCCCGCACGTCCGACCCCCATTCAACACGGGTTGGATCCGACGACGGTCTAGACTGCGCTAAGCCGTGAGAACATGCAACTTGCACTCATAAGCGATCTCAGGTATACCGCGAGGCGCCACAGCTTAATGTCTTAATGTTTCGGGCTCTCCGCTTCGAATGATAGCGAGAAGCATGGGGAAGTTGGAGGCCACGATGGCTAGTGTAATCTTCGTTCGTCGTGACGACACAATATACCTCTCCGATAAAAAAGTGCAACGCTCTATGAGGAATGATGTGAAGAATGGATGACTGAGACTTCATCGACCCCTAAGCCATACCAAGCCCACCCATTTACTTCTAACCCAGAGCTTAGTGATTAACTTCTCGAGGGTTCCCTATACGCCGAAGTGTGTTGAACGCGTCGGCTATCGAGTCCATGCTACATGCGGACTGTGCCTTCGCCTTGCTTCTGATAGCGCAAGAGTAAGGATAATACCTTATAATTCGGACAATTAGTTTCCGCCGTGCATGACTTTCCCCGCCCGGTCCATCCCGGTCGCATTGACGTGCACACAGTCATCGTAGAGGGTTTATCTATATGGTCTGTCTTAATCTCCATAAAGGCTTCACATAAGGAATTTTGTTCGAGAAAGACGATAAATTTCGGGCTAAATCAAGGAAGATGCAGAAAGTGAGGGCAGCATCAGTTAAGCAGAGAGCGGGCCTCGACACCTCCACAAAATCCTACTGGAGCGGAGAAGCGGGCTCCGCACGCAAGTACCATGCAACGCGGTTAGTCCAACCCGAACTCTTGATACCACTCTGATTACACTCCTGGCGCGTGTGCGAAGCGTTGCTCGGACGTCCATTGCGTTGCGCAAGATTACCTACTCATTAAGTATTCTAGCGTTCCTAGCCGGGTAGGTCATTTCGCCCAACCCAAGGTTAAGATCCCGGCAGTTGTCTTATCGGACCACGTTAGTGTCAAGATGCCGCGTGGTATGGTTTAAGCCCCATGCCGGGCGCAACCCATGGCAATCTAGTAATAACATGATTGCGAATTTCCTGTCTGCTACGTGTGACGAGATAAACCCGAACTCGGATCAGTATAGAGACCTAGCCAACATTCTGACCTAGACTCCAAAAATCCTACTTTGGTAGATACATTCAAACGCCCACTAACTCGAGTCCCTGTATTACGGGCGCGGAGCTAATTGAAGGCGTTCGGATTTCAATACGAATGTGTAACCACCCGTGTGGAACTACATACGCAAGCGACTCAGGGCTTGGAACGAGCGGTGGAAGATACAGGTGTCGTTGTCCTAGTTGCTCATAAAATCATGCTGGGTGGTGTTTCAGGGTGTGCTAGGCCGACGGACGGGAAGATAACGTGACATGCCTTCTTGAAAGGGAGCGCTCTCTAAACGAGTCCCAAGCTAATGATGGGGTTAAGTGCCTAAACCCGAGTCAGCAAAAAGTTCCCATGTAGTACCTTCGGCACGTCCATCTGACAAGTGGCCGCGGTAGGGCAGTGTACCTCCCACTTAGATGAAATAGCCTCGGATGAATCCTCTTGAGCGTATTAGGTACCCGGACGCCTTGTATAGGGTTACGTGGGTACATAGCACATATGTCGTTCCCAATGACTCGGCGCAGTACCTTTGTGAGGCTACCACGATCCCCGCCTTACACTTAACTGAAATTAGCCTCGTATAAACTCCGGAACGAATTACCATGAGCAGTGTACACTTTAAGTTGCACGCCCGTGAATCTCATCATGAGGCCAGTGTTGGTCCATCGAATACATGCTGGATGGGCGTTGCACTCTTGCTTCGCCAAGACGAGAATGAAATCGAATTGGATGCTTTAATATTTTATATCAACCAAGGAGAGAGTAGGTATATCTCTTTATATTGGAAACTCAAACTGTAAAACAACGATAGGCTTAACCTGGGATTATCTATACGCTGTTAAGTAATACAAAGTCGTTGTGCCGGTACACAAAAACAGCTGCTACAGGTAAGCCAGCATTAACGATCGGCCGTTTCAGTGCAATACGATGACGACTTCGCATGGCGATGCAGTAATGAAAATCCAGCTTAACAAGCATTATACACAGGGAAGGGTCTTTGAATCGGACAGCATTGAGCGTCTCGTGAAAGCTAAGGGTCAGGGTGTCTATCTAAGTATATCTATCAAAGAACGTACTGGATCAGCTTAGCACGAGACATTTAAAGTTTAGGCCGCCGTGGCAACATCTGCGGCCGCCGTAATCGTTGATTTCATGCCGGCTTCAACGGTAACACCCTGGAGTTGTATACTTACGGGCATCCGAAATAAACGGGTGGACATATGCTGATTCTAAGGTAGTAAGGTGACTTGCGGGCCCATGCGCTAATTCCCATACGAAACGGTTGGGTCTCCAATGTAAATAAGATATTGGTTCAAGTATTTGGTCATACTACCTCCACTTATCGTAGTCTCGTACCTTGGAAAGTTCCCATCACGGAAGGTGGGGCGCTCGGCTATGGGAGTTCAGTAGCCCTAAGTAGCAAACTAATAGCCGGCCATCCGCCTTCCCATCTGCTGAGTAGTCCCAGTGGTCTCACGCCCCCTCCAACAAGGCTCGTGTTCTACATGGCTCCTTGCGCCAGACGTTAGCACGTGAAGAACGAGATTCTATAGATCCTCACGTTCTGAGCGAGTCGAGTTGTATTAGCTAGCCTCCTATACAAGTACTCCACCTTAGCTTCTGGCCGCAGCTGGAGTTAAATCTTGGATCCTCTCGGGCGAAACTGTAGGATGCCGTAACGTGAGAGATATCTGTTATTGGGACAACATGGAACTGGCTGGGTGCAGATCCTTACTATCCCTAGTGAGTACTTCAGCCTGCTCACGCCTGTCTGAGCTAGAGCCAATGTGTCGCTTTAGACTAAGACTTCGTCCTTACACTGACGTGTTCAGACTATCTCTGATAATCGCTCTTAAATCGTATGAGTGTTGGAGTCAGCCCCCTCCTGGTGTACCATCTTGAAGAACATGTGCTCGCTCGCGCTAGAAGGCCCGTACAGAAGCCAACTTTAGACGAGTCCTGCGCAGAGAAAGATCTAGTGTATGTCACTCGTAGTGTTTTGAAGTAAAGGTTGGTCGTAGGGTGATTAGCCGGGACTCATACATTTCTTAGACAGTTGAGCTAACTGTCCAGTGCTATGAACGCAGCATGAGGGCTCTTGTACTGATGAATCTTAAGAGATCCCCGGCGTCAGAAGACTTTAGCCACTCTTGATTCTATGTATGGACACACACATTGTAGGGCAAACGACTCGTCTCATCACCCCCTATTTTAAACACTTGTGCGCGGGTTCAAACTGGTTGCCTACAATAAGCCGGAGGCTGCAGCCCATAAGCGTCGAGAGGACTCGACCTGTACAGCTGCCTGCTGCCATATTTGATGGGTGCTCGTCAAGGGTGATCAATGACAAACCAAGAAGTCAAGGGCCTTAAATTGTTATCAAGCGTGGAGGTCTAACTTGGGCAACTATTGCGAAGTAGGCCTTGTCTTTCGAGGATAACGCGAGCAGTACGCCATGCCGGCATGCGGCATCGAGACGTATCAACTTCTGACGAGAGCACTTATAGGCAGGTGATAAGCGGTTCTTGGAGTACGAAGTCGGAGGTGGGGTGGGTCGCAAATTTATCCCCCGCTTCGTTAAAAGAAGCCGCAACCTCAACTCATGCTTACGCTTCGATCCGCTTCTGAGGCTCATACTTTCCAATTTCAGTATCGACTTGTCCAATAGACGCGAACCTCATTATTGGCAGTCTACTATCTTCCAACCTTCTCGACACATACGGCTTATGTGGAGTCGTAAGCTACATGCATTATATCCAGTCAGGCTGCTTGTGGCTTTTATATGACAGGTAATCGAATGGTTTGGATTCGCTCGACAGCTTCACATTAACTCCACATCCTTCCGAGCGATATGCAATATCATTCCAATGGACTTCACTCCTATATTTTAATATGATGCCCAACGGACCTGACCCGATCTTGAAGTTGACATCCTTACGCGAGGCGTATCAATGCACGAGTACCGGCCCCATTGACGTCGGATCTCGCGACTAGGCCTCAACAGGAAAAATCCTAGTCTGGAGTATCGGTCGCATATGCTCGAACAGCCTTTAGCAAGATTCTACGTTGAATCTAAGGTGCGACCATGTCAAACCGTAATCCAGAACCTATTGGCAGTTGAGTTGGTGACCGTCCACGATACATAGTAACACAAAACACGGTTAATATATTACTGTGGTCTTCTGGGGAGATTACTGGCGATAGCCTGGCGACCGGGATCGAAACTGCGGTGTTGTCAATAAAGATTGGTGTGCCAAACTCACAGTAGAATGCTTATTTGCATGGGACTTGCACACCGTAGGGACATCACCGCTACACCTAGGGCGTCAAACCGAGCTGGCAATAAAATCATCAGAGACCACCGAAGGTCCGCTGCCAACTACAGGCTGGTGTTTGATTCGAGTCTACCTCACGAGCGGCAGAGTCTAGTGAAGAAAGCGTTCGCATCGCCAGGCGGTTGGGAACCTTGGCAGTTAGTTTCAGAGCCATCAGAACTACGCCAATTACTACGCCTCTTCTCAAACATTCAGAACTGATCGACGTAACCTCGGGACTCGGGGTACATCCAACGACCCCGTGAGAGCACTTACGCCTGAACGAATCAGTGGACTATCTGGAAGATGATGGGCCAACTGGCCCCCCGTTCTACTCCAAACCCCGCAACACATAGTCGTGTTTGTTTCGGTGTGCACGTCCGGCGCGGAAAATCAACTCACCCGCCCCGAGCCCGCGTAATTTGCGGCAATTCCTAATTCCTTATAATGATGCACTAAAGTAATATGGTAGCTAAAGGGCTGGCCGCGATACCTGTTGGCATACCATCAATACTGTCCTTTAGTGTGCCATCTTGTCTTTCCGTGAAGACCGGTTAGGCACTGTTAAGAAGAACACTGGCAACGGTATTAGTGTAACACAGCAATAAGTAGGGTAGCGATAACCCTTAGAGTTAACGTCTTAGCGCGTTGCGGAAATGCTTTGCGGTCTGAGAAAGAGGCTGATCTAGTACGCTATAATGTAGCTTGTTCGCCCTCACATTCGTCTGGTGACGACTGTGCTTAGGAAGATAATGATGGATAGAGAGCTAGATATGTGGGGGACGTGTAGGTGTTAAAAATTCCTGGTAACGCATAGAACGCACGGATATAACATGCTTGTCAGCTCTTGAAAGTCGTGGTTGCAGCGGTTTATGCATCGGATCCGCATCTCTGCCGGTATTACGACGAGAGCTCCAAGCGGTCGAGCGAAGTTTAAGTGAGGAAGGCAATGACACAGGTATGACGCTTGAGGCCGTTGTTTAGGGGGATAATCTTCGTGATACAGCAGGCGTTGGTGTGCGCCGCAAGCTTAAGGATGTACGAAAGCCGAGACATTAAACGTGCAGGAGCTTGAGTGGTCCCAAGTATTGGTGCGCAGTGTTCTACGCCAGCCACGCCTTGATTCAGGGGATCGGAGTCCAATAGAACCAACCATGACATACGGGGCATACCGTCTTTACCGGAGTGAAAGCCGTAGGTAGCGAGAGTGCGGAAATAATCCTAACATCCGATTGAGCGTCGAAATCGCGGAGGACTTTGTGATCCCGGCAAGGTTTCGTGAACGGTCTCCATATCCGTCATAGTTATCTAGGGGGAGCCCCCCAACGAACGAATGCCGGCATCAAACGCCGATATTATGGGCCCGTCAGTGATTGCTACCTCACAATTGGACCTGGTCTAGCCGAGAGGTCTGGTTGACCACGTGAGCCCACTCTCACGTGGGTTTCAGTGCGCTTCACTGCGTAGGTGCAGCCCCCAAAACAATCCCATAAATCTGAGAGTCGCTACACTTCACGGAACAATTAGTTGAAACTAAGCAGTATCCGCTAACCGCCTAACGCAGCCCCCACTAAACGGACTCTTGTCCCTGCGCATTCAAAGGCTGCATCGCGCACATGGCGCTGGACACGTGCCGGGCTCCCATGAACTTGAATCATAAGATCGAATTACGGTCATGGCGACCAGACGGCATATCCCCGCGAAATTCCCGACGGGGCAGAATGTACACCAATAAGTCTGGGTTTAGACAAATACGCGTGGTCAGCCATAAACATCAACCAGCCACTAATTCAGCGGCCATTTGTAGCGCTTGAGAATCTTCCCTGGCTTATCCCCGCCATTGTCCTCTTCGACTATAGATCGACCCGTTATCATGGGGTGAGTGGTAGGGACTGTCCCCATCATTTACTATAACATCAGTCGTGTAATAGTCGTAGCACTCATTATTATCCGCTGGCCTCTGATCGAAGGAAAACGTCGCTCACGGCCCATAGAGCGCCCAAATTCTGGCTTGTACCCGAATAGTGGGGGTGGTTAACGGTCTAGACCCGGCATGGTTATACAAGCAATTTATATACAAGGAGTGTTGGCAGTGCGGAGTATTGCCAGTACCTTCAGAGATTCCGTTGTGTAGCATTCAACATCATAGAGGCCCCGAGAATCGTTAAAAGTTGTTACAATCAATAAAACAACTAATCATCAGAACGCGCCCAGGGCCAACACACTACGAATGACTTGATCGTATCCCGGGGGACGATCCGACTCGGGTACAGGAGGACTAGCGCACATACCTGCAGATGCGTGCGTACGAAACTAAAAGCAATGGTTTAAGATGCAGGGCTCCCTGTTTGGCCCGGTAAACCGGCTGAACAAGAAGCGAAGTCAAACATCCTATCCAACTATTAAAACCATAACGGCGGAGCACTAAAAGTTCACCCGCTCCAGAGACGTGCGACTCTCTAATCATACAGAAGGAAGTGCGCTCTCCCTTCAGCTTCTGTCCAACCTCCGGCAATTAGTTGACGTGTTTCGCACCTATGACGCGCGTATACGTGGGTGTCGCTATGGCTCGTGATCGAGGTCGGGATCTAGACCCTGCCCCCAACCCCCAAACGATTACACTCCGCGCATAGAACTGGTGCCGAAGATTCATCAGGGCTCTGCGACCCCGTGGCCACCCGCAACTGTAACTACCCCTGGGTAAGACATGCCCCCACAGAGGCCCATCTTCGAACTAGAAAGACGCCAGGTCAGGAGATCACTTAGGTAGAGACCAGCGTTACTTATTTATTGACGGGTTGATAAAGCGGGAAGTATACACCGGAGTGAGCCATCTGCTGTTTGTACAATTTGAATGGAATGGACAGCAGGAGAGTAGGAAAGGTTATGTAACTTGCCCCCCCGTAACCTCAAGGACTCAATTACCTAGGCTGTTACGGGACAACCGGCTTGGGGGCGGAGCATGAACCCATAACCCCTGAAAAGGAAATCGAATAAAATAGCGGCAAAACAGCTTATTATCATCCGTTAGGGCGGGAAGAGGAAATCAAGCTTTCATCTTCAACGCTTGTGGGGCTGCGGCGAGATTCTAAAACGACGGGAACGAAGGAATGGGTGTGGAACCCTAACTGCCAGTTCCTCCCCTACTGTAGCTTATTGCAGTGAGCACACTGTCAGACCCACAGCTTACATGACCAAGATGAACGTTCGACTAGACACATCACCTGTGGTGTAAGAACAGGAAGGCCACACAATCGTTCTTGGCGAACGTATGCATCAGGATTCTGGAATTCGGGGATTTTCAAAATTATGCAGAGCGAAAAATGTGAAATTGCGAAGTCATCCAGCACGCAGACATGCCGTTGGCATGTCAACCCGCTGGGATGATCGAGAATAGGGTGGCCCCATTAAAGCGTCCGATTAGATAGACCTCATAAACCGATCAAGTACACAATTAACGTGTTGAGGGAGTTTTTTTGGTGCGAATGACATTGAAAGGACTTTGAGGCCCTACGTCGTCCACCCACAGAGTGATGGAACCAGAGACTAGACCGGACGCCAGTTACGTGGCGGAAAGTGTAGCCGCAAGAAGATTCCACGCGCACCTTTGCATGTATGATCAGCCTATTAGGAGTAATGGCGAATAACTGAACTCTCTTTGGATTGCATATGATCATCGGAATTCGGATGCGCCATCCTGCAACTAATGCTAAGACGTGCCCCTTCGTTCCATTGAGTTGATAGCCCCACGTGATCCCGGTTGACGTGCCGAGACAACAGGGCGGAAAATTGGGGAGGCGAGATTGAAGCAGTTAGTTAATTTTTACACCGGGTCCTTTATTAGGCCTCAGAGTCTCCGGATACTGAACATCTTTGTGTGGCCCAATTGCAAAAGCCTGTCATTCGAAAAACAACAAAATCGACAGGGTCGAACGGTGCGCTTAGAAGTTGGTGGAAGGCAATCAATTCTGGCGAGGTTCATGGATACTACGGTTGGAGTTCACGGTACAAGGTAGGTCCGATTCAGTTCAAGGATACCTCACGCGTTGCGCTATGATGGTAGTAGTTATCGAATGCCGGGCGAGATTCCCGGAATAGTGGTCATTGTGACTTGGCCGATGCTAAGATTGCTGCTTCGAGTGAATTTACCAACTGGTGGAGACTGCAGCAACTCTCCCTTCATGCTCGACATGGAGCTAGAGGCTACAAGCGTTCTCTATGGGTAAAGCTCCCGCATCACGGTCCCTCTTTCGAAAGCGATATGAGGTAGACTCTGTGCTCATAGGACAGTCGTGCTGGAAAAAGAATTCTTCGGCCCGCGCGCTACCAATTTAGTTGGTTAGCGTCGGCGAGGTCGCACAATGGATTATTGGTCTTGACCACCTTTTTAACTGTTTGACACGCTTTGTCTTTTGAAGCCGGCAGTGTCGATTAGCAATTTCAAATGAGGCATCTTAGATCAGTCACGTTTTCAATAGGAAAGTATCTTATATTACTTAGTGACCATGTACGTATAAACGAGGCAAGAGTCACGTCTCCGTGAGATGGGCATGGGGGAGGAGGTTAACTACCGCCATGGATAACGGTGCCGCATCTGGTACTTTGACTATTTCACGATATGAATGGATAGTAAGCTTTCCTCAAATCAGTACTGAGATGTCGGGAGTATTTTTCGCACAGCCACAGACATCTGTTTCACTACGTCGACGTCGTTAATTCTTATCGACTGGCAGGCTGAACCTCCCCCTGGGGCAAAACATCGAGAGCTTTGATGGGCTATGTGCCCCCACTACGCGACTGCGAAAAGGGATCGGTACGTAGCATAAGACACGGCTCAAGCCCTCCTGTTCGGAAAGATAGTGAATGGGGTTATGTAGACTTGTCATAGAGCTACCTACTATGGTAGCAACTATCAGAGTTGTACAGGAGTGTACAGCATCGGCATTAACGGAGTGTCTCGTCCCTCCCATTCATCTGTGTGGTTGTATCTGGATTTGTGAATGGACATCAGATTATCAGCTACTGGACATTTAACGTTTGCTCAATGTGGTAAGTCTGTAGTGGGAGATCTAAATAAAGTATCCTTGTCAAGCCAGCTGCCTACAATTATCATGGTAGTGGGGAGAAAATTATAGCCTGGCTGGTACGGTCCAAGCATCAAGATTATTCGGCGAAGTTCCCACGGGGAGGGGGAATGACAATCCTGACCGTTGCGTAGCTCCGACATATCTTCCGTTTGCGCCGCCCGAGGTTCCGACGGCATGCTATATAGGGTACTCTAGTGCATTCTTATACGGGTGGTCGCGCTACTTGGCGGTTAAATACTCGCACTGGGCAGACAGGGTTTCCGTGTAAGGCACGTGGCGACCCGTAATACTTTATGGCGTAACTGGCACGTCTCGCGCCGTCGTCGAACACGTCCATGAAACTTTCGTCACACAACGATTGGTGTCCATTTGAACTCAATCAGTAGGCCGCCAAATCACACTTAAGGGGTGGTCCACATCCGGGACGTGACATGCATTGATACTCTGTACGTGCTCAGGCGGACCCAATGTCGGTAAGAACAACAAACCGAATCAGACACTAAACGGGTTCTTCAAAAGTCGGCTCACTGTCTAGTGGACCTAATTTCTCCACCCGGCGTGTCATGTATGCGAGAGCTTGTGCGCGGCCAGTTTGTTATGCCCTCTTAGTCTAAGCTGCATTTAGAGTCAGGTAACGGCTACTTCTCGTCGCGATCATAACATTCTGTCGGATTATGTACGATTAGAAGATTAGTAGAGACGAAAGTAGGCAAAACGAGACTATCACGCAAGTGGGTTACAAATCAACACTCCATTTTCGCGTCGTCCTTCGTCCACGGGGGTCCGAGTAGAAGAAACGTAATGATGCGCATGAATAGTGCGCATAAAATTATAGAGGCCGGACTTTCGGCGAAATCGACCGGGTTTGAGGGTAGTGCCGTGGCTTTCGTATATGTCCTGTTGGATGGGCCAAGGGGCCGGACCCAGTCCTCCTGGAGTCTACGAATTTGCCGTATGGTCAGTGTAAATCGTAGGCGCAGGGGGATTTGGGTTGTTAAATACCTCGATGAGACAGAGCTGGCGAACCAGCGCTATGGGAACCTTTTCATCCGCAGGTTACCGATACACGTTATCTTATTAATTCCCAAGTGTACAGGTCGGTCCATTTTGAGGATGCACTAGCTCTTAGGTACCAAATTTGAAAAGAAGTCAGTAAGCTGGAGGAGAATCTGAACTTAGAAGGTCGCTACATATCTGCTCTGTGTCCGAATACGGCTTATAGAACTAGTCTACGTGATTCGCACTCCCCCTATTGCCAGAAAACCACCGCGATTCTAATCCAGTATAAGGTGCTCGGTTGCAGCGATTCCACGAATGGAGGTCCGTACCTCCTGGCGGGAGCGCCGTTATGGTCACCGCACGATTGGATGACCAGCATATGCCCGGATCGTCCATTTGGGGCCCAAGCCGCGTCTCATAAATCCTGATAAGTGAGTAACTCCCTGCATTTGACCGAATTCACACCCCTTCCACAGAGCTGAATTGACCAGCCCCGAGGATCAGTAGCGAGTAGTTGTCAAAATCCGTTAACTTTCTAGCCGTATGAAAAAGTAACTATTGTCATGCGCACAATTTTCCCGATTAAGCTGTAGGAGTTTTAGGCCGAAACTCGTTGTTCCTAGGGCCCTCGTTATCAGTTGAATCTGAGCTTAAACATTGAGGATCCATGGACCCACATTCCAGCGAACGCTGGGCTAGTGCGGAGGAATATGCGCATGCAAAAGCCAAAGCAGTGCAGTAAACTAAAACTCGTACCTATTGTGTCATGCGCCATTGTTACGCTACCAGAGTAACCAGGACTGTGAAGTTCACTTTGAAGCTCGGTGAGTCTGTTAACTTCACCCTCACAAGTCCATGCTTCGCCAGTCTGATCGGGGTACTTTCATAATCAAGGAAGTAAAACAGGGGAGGGGAAATGAATTGACGATACATGCCTATGATGAGAGAGAATGCCCGCGCCCAATGACGTGACATGCCGCGTTCTATCCCTTTAAGATCTGTACGAAGAAACGGTACTCCAGCTGGGCCGCCCCAATAGGTGTATATGTCCGCAGTTGTCACAGGTTCCGCGCAATTGACATCGTGACTTGAGTTGTAAATCGATATTCATTCGCAAAGGTACCCTAACCGAGTCTCAGCTACCCGAGTGGGGTTCTACGTGCCGACATTGACCGCGCAGAAGTTGAATCGGTCGCTTACCCACCCCTGAAGGGATAAGAATCACATTTTCAGAGGGGAGTGAAAATAGACACTCCGTTCGTTGTGAGCCGCTCAATACTTTGCTTGGCCTAGGAATTGTTCACTAAGAATACGTTGATTACCCGACCTCTGCGACCACACTCTAAGTTAACGCCGCGTCTGCAGTACCGGATGCTGGCTTGATACCGGAACCATTGCTCGTGCTCTTAGTATCGTCAACCTTACCTAAGTGGCTGGAAGTCCCCCTAGGGGTTCTTTTAAGAACGTCCCGGTAAGCAAATGGCACCTGCCCCCGTTACAATTCATATAGCTCTGTACTCGGACCGTATCGGCGTTGTGGGGACTACATGACTACTGCCATTCGAACAACCTCTACGACGTTACATGCGGACTTAATTTTGATCACATCTTACCACTCATAGAAAGTGTCATAAAGAGCAAGGTAGCCCTCCCTCACGTGCGAGAATATTGGGAGTCGGCGAGCTGGGACGGTTATAGTTCTAAAATAAAGAACGTGGCCCCACGTACCGTTCCCGTCGCCCACGGTTCCTAAGACAGGTGACAGCGCTATAAAGTTAGCATATAGTCAATCTCAGGCCCACTATATGAGACTGACTTAGCTCTAATGTGGCGAATGCATTCCTTGCTGCCCAAAGGTGCGGTGGCTTTAAAGAAATACTCATGCTGATTCCTCAGAATGCCCAAGAACTTATCGTTCGATCCGATCTTGGTCAGATCTTCGCATACACGCGCCAGTAGTAATGCCTGAAAGCGTCACTTCGCTGTTATCTCTGTCCCACCTTTTCTTCCATTATGCGTGGAATCGGTGTAATAGGGAATCACGGCGTATGGCTCAAGTAAACGCCTGCTAGCGCTCAATGTCAGACGGGGCAGCTAGTCAATAGGGATTCACCTTACCGCGTTAGTTGTGTGCTTGTCATGCCGTGTAAAAACTCCCTATGTTGGTGCTGTGTTGGCTTCGTGACAGATTAGGTGTAGGACGCGTGAGGCTTTTCTAACTTCCGGGATTTCTTGAAGCCTTCATTTGGTGGTTAGCGCTCAGAAAACCAAGTCCAGCAACTCGAATTCCAAGCCAAAAGAACAGATGGCCCTCTCCCTAAGTTCGTGGAGCTAATTATCTGCGAGAGTGTACGTATTGTTTCCGACCTGGCAGCTCATAGTACTTGAAGTGAGCTAAACACCTTAAGCAAGGACGCTAGCTATATGTAAAGCTAATGTAATCTCCTACCGACCATGAGAGGGGTGGGATAAAGCAGCAATAGAGGGTTCAGGCGACCCTTTTCCCAATAGCGGACGTACAAGGAAGTAGCGAAGTCATATGATATGGAAGGCCTTCTCCACGCGACGTCAACCATACGAAAAGGTTCGTTATCGCCGGATAATTCATGTCCGACTTAAATCTGGGCAATATGACAGCCGTACGGATTCGAATAGATGAGATTTGTTTAGTTGGTGTCGGGTATAACCTCCGGTTGTCCGACTAGCCTACTCGGGTGGCCCAACACTAACCACACCCAGCAGAGCTTGCACCAGGTTCCCAAACGATACCATAAAACGCCAGCTTAGGGGGTTGGTAAAAGGTACGGCGTTATGCCACGGAATCATTCACATCTAGTCTCATACAACGTGCGGGACGAAGTGTACTGCAGTCTCGTGGCTCCTTGGAGGACGGTTCACCTTATCAACACAGCCGAAAGATACTCGGGTGATTGAACCCGGGGATTCGCTTAAATCTTTACTTCTCTAATTGTGTAGGAACCCCGGACAGACGTCGGGCAACTCATACATCCTTTGATTGTTTGTTCTTAGTTACTTATACGCCACTCAAGATGGACTCATCGCAGAGCGATGAGTAGGCCAATTAGTAGCACCAATCGTGAGTCCGCTTTAGGTTATAGCCAATACCCTAAGTACAATGATGAGTTGTTCAAATCCTCCCAAACTTTAACAACCGTCAGCCATATTCTGCCGATGGTGCAGAGCTTTGAACACGCTTTGCTATATAAGGCTGTCTGTACAGTTGCCCGGATGTCCTTCGGGCTATTTTTGGGCAGAAGCTCATAGAGTAAACTAGAACTCAACGAATTAAGGATGTGGGTAATACCCAAGCATGTTTTTAAGTCGAGTATGAGGGCGCTTATGTCAATGCCGATTTATCGCGTGCATGACAAGGGATCACGCCCAATATTCCGAGCATCACGGGGTGGACACCCTCCAGTTCTGTCGTTCTATCAACGAGTAAGAGGTGTTAGGGGGGACGAGCAGGCCATCCAACTGAGACCTGATCACTTGGGCCACCTGGTCGCTCGCCCCCTCACAAATAAGTAACGCCTCTAACAGATGTAGTGCGACGGCTGACTACCCTACCGTTCTGCCTTATCGGTCCGGCGCATATTGAGGCCATCTTCGAACCACCTTAAGCTTGCCCTCGTTAACCATAGTGGCTATAATAACATATATCGCGTATGCCTGGCACTAGGCAGCTGACCTTAATCGTTGTAGCAATAAAGGGGTCCACACCAATTTTACGAGGCGGGCATATGGCAATTATTCCTCCCCTCGCAGTCTATCACCGTATAGCCAGTAGAACTCTCTACCCTAAGTACGAGCCATTCAACTCCTAGTACTAGGTATTACGTAGGATTTACATAGTCAATATCTGATTTCCTTCACTCGGAGCTTTAGTCAGTATTTCCCTTCACTTGACCTCTACGCAGATTGTGGGCAATATATTAGCCTCCAACCTATTTAAGTGCAGGATGGGGAAGAAGCACCTTGCCCTCCGTGCGTCTGTACAGTTTGTACCTTCTTGACGTAACCGGGTCGCTCTAATCGTGTCAGACTCTGGAGCGGGCACGTAGCGGCTCCAAGACCCTTCGTAAGAGGTCCCCTCATCTCGAGTCAGGCTAAATTCGCTCCTTAAGCGTATCTTCATTCACGACTATTCAGTTCCCGCGATGAATCAGGCCTCACTGAATGGTGGCAAAATATAGAACTATAATGTTAATGGTTGAATAACACACATCCCCAAACCTGCCAGCAGATACGCTCTCCGGACTCAATTAGATATCCCAGCGAAATCAAGCAAGGGTGACCATGTATGTGACAGCCTGGCGCGCACCATCGCTTACTAGACATCCCACTACAAAATCGGCTTACATGAGTCCGATAACGGTAAGTGGTTTAAGTTGTGGGCCGGATCAAATTCATACCACAGGGATAAGCCTCTTGCGGGGTGCCAATGGTACCGCATACCAACATTGCACGACGCCCAGAGGGCAATTCCCTGTAATTAAATTAGCGATTCCGAACAAGTTCTTGCATTTCTTGAGTCTCATTATGGTTATGAATATGGAACCCACTGTCTGCCCATGTATAAGAGAGACACGTACGGGAGGCTGTTGCCGTGACGGATATCGCAGGACGACTGTGCGCAGGTAAGAAAGATGTTCCAAACGTGAATGCCTACGTCTTTCCGTTCCGAGTCTGTTATACAAGTTATGTGGAGATGCGATGCAGTTGGCTGGCTTGTGTCGCCTATAAACGTTGACGTTCGGATTTCGGCGAAGATGATCTGATTCCCCTGGTATAGAGAACAAGTCAGTTCTTGCAACAAGCTTCTGATTCTATGTCCTATCTCTTCGCTTCCCACAACGAGTCACTGATGCAGGCGTTCGGCGTCATGAAACATGCAGGACTGAGGGTCCGGATAGGGGAATCATTAGACTGGTAGGGCCAAGGATCCGTGCGGCCGTGCAACGCATATACGAAAACACGAGATCAGATGAGCAGGCTCACGATTGGCCAAATCGAATGTTTCGACTTCGCGGCCCTTTAGATCCCCATCAGCTGCTGGACTCTAAGGTTATAGCAGACAAAACGAACAAGCTTCTATCCCATAATAATATCATCCTGACATTGCATGACATTACAACTGAGGATGTGGTATCGGGTGCAGGACTGACCCCGGCATACATATTGCCCCACGAGGCCCACGATTTGCATCCGATGGGGTACTCGTGGAGCAATCCACTAGGATCTTAGTGCGACTACTAGGACCGCACTTCGCCTGCCCCTCTTCGAGCAATGAGCTCTCGCGACACCTCACGGGGTTTAGTGTGATCGTGCCTCAGCTCGTGACAGAATCTACTACCTGCCAACGACGTATATGCTTATCTTTGTGTCCTAAGAGCGCAACAGTCACCCATTTTTCGGAGAACAAGAACGTGACGCACAGGCCTAGCCAACCCACCTAGTAAGAAAGGAGAACAATGTTTCGACTAAGTATAATCTCATTCTTTGGGGATGACCCGGGTTAGACGCCGTACGGTAAATGATTGGGTAAAGAAGATTACCGTCCCCCCTTTAAAAAAACCCAACGTATTGCGCTACGAGTGGTTAGGGTATAGGTTCCTGCCGGAAAGTGCCAAGCCCACACTAAAGTGGGAGGCTTCTAAATGGGAAGCCGGTCGGCCTCAAATCGAAAATAGACCTGGGCATGAAAGTATCCACGCTGCTTCCGTGGTGTTGTACCGCTAGCTCTACGCGGGAATGGTTCTCCTAAGTGCTTTGGCATACGACTGCCAACCACCGCGACCCTCATGCATATGTAGTACCTGGGCATAGATGGGTATGGTACATGGTACAGCTACTGACTTACATGGTCCGCACAGAATTTGTGATAATCAGTTGATGACTCAACGTGCGCTCTTCGAGGAGAAAGTTTCTTAATTTGCGTGTGATTACCACAGGAATTCGTACTTGGAAGTGGGTAAGAGATCCAATAGTTATGAAGCAATAGCACGTAAATAGCAATGCGGGCCTTTGAGCTGTTGTTTCCGACTTAGGAAGCTCATACGGTCGTAAAGGGTGGGACCTATTTACAAATACGAAGAGTGAGTCCGAGAGAAAGGTGTCATTACCTGGACTACTCTAACAAGACACTTCTTACCAGGGTGAAATCTCAATGACGAGGCACATCGTAAAGTACCTTTTATTAAGTCACAGAGTACAGAGCATAGGCGATGCAAGTGCCAGGGGTTCGACACTTGCTAATCGCGCTGACGGAGCTTGGCCATTAAGATATCAGAGAATTGTAATTTCGGACCCTCTTTATAGAGAAACACGAGCATGGTAGCCTCGGAACTTTAATAGCAATACATGCTAGTGCTTAGTAAGCTTTACACGTGATAGGTAACTCTTGGCACACTGAGGGGTGTTTGTACGAAGGCTTTCAACGTCAGTACGTGAAAACTCGCAACCCATTTACTCGGCTGTGAAGTAATAACAGTAATAGGAGGGCTGTGGTTCGGTAATTGTTTCACCTGGGGGATGCCGGTTGAGCGCTGTCAGTGTACGCTATTTTTGCCAGAAAACAAGACACGGAGTGTACACCTGCCCCGGCCTCGCGGAGCTGCACCAAGATTACCCTCTTATGACCAGGTGATGCTTCTACCATGACCATTCTAACATAATGCGGACTCCTCTTGGCAAGTGCGTTGGCCACCATACCTCAAATTCACGCGGGATTCGTTCGAAATTTGCAGCCACGGCCACTTCCTACTGACAGTTAGGTAGGCTGGGGATACGCGAATGAATACCGGCGGAGCCCTACATGGGCTTGCACACACCGTCCATTACTACTGAGGGACTTTTAATACATACCGGACAACATCATGATTAATAACTACCGTTACGACGGCACGTTGATTTGTGACGCAGGCCGTTATGTGTGTGGTGGATAAAGGCCTATCATTGTTAGGATTGAGACACAAACGTTATGGCGAGTATTTTAGAGTTCAGTTTTCAGCCCATTTACAAGTAGTAGTTTCGCACGCGTTCATTGGAACGCGTCTAAATGTACATCCCCATCGATACGAAATGACAATCCCGACACAGAGAGCGTGCCTGCAGCGGTAAATCGGTACGCGAGTCATCTGCAAAACGTCGGCGGCTTGCTTCGTTCGTGCTATGCATCGTCTAGGCCAATTGGATGCTTTAAGGTACAGTTCGAAATGTGGACCCTAGAACCCCGTCATCAATAGCAAGAATCCAAATAATGCGTTGATACTAGCCGGTTAGTTGGAGGGGTGTTTATAACCTGCTATAGCAATACGATGGCGAGTGGACTTCCAAAAAGAGGCAGCAGCGATAATGCGAAGGCGATTACTGAATCGTCGGATCCGCATGAGATAAGCAAACCTGACGCTTGGTGGGGGCGCCAGAATACAACACTGCCCGGAGGTTCCCTAGCTCTCAGAATACAACTGTCTGAGAATTATGTGGTAGTTATCCGCATTGTCCCGTAGGAATTTAGAGGCAAGGCTCTAGCTGGCTTTAGGCAAGCGTGGATTGCTAATTCCCGCTTCCTAGTATCTATATGCCAATGAGTTGTAGGGAAAGACGCTTTTCGATAGGTGAGGGCATGCAGTGGGCACAGAAACGCAACCCTGCGTGAAATGAAAATGAACCCTTTTTTCAGTCCAGAGCTGCAAATGTCTCGAGGTGGGCGAGGCAGCCCTACGACTTATAGGCGAGGCTATTCAGCGCACCGTCAAACTGCCTCGTGATTCTTCCACCGCGAAACTGAAGACCAAGTGAACTCCTAAATTTTGGCTCAGGGCAGGGTAAAAGACGCTTTGGGGTTGCTGGCGGAGTCTTCATCTAAAAAGTTTCAGTAGTAAGCGCTACCCAGAATGAGACCGAAGTGCACGTCTTTACCCTCCCTGCTCACTCTAATCTCGGTTTATCCAAATTCCATCGAATGTAAGTTGCCGACCTTGCCCCGGCATCTCAGACACCTACATGGGGAGGTAGTATATTGCCTGCACGGGGGTCTGAATGGATTCGCATTATACGTATTGGTCGCAAGCCTTGTTAAATTATGTAGACCGACGAGTGCTTTGTAACGTGCGAGACGGCCGGGTAGTCGAAGACCACTTTATAATATAAGTGGAGCTTATTGAGTCTTCGTACGGGCAGATACCCAGAAGCATGAGTCCTGCCCTCAGTGTTTTAGCTACTATTTATCTGTTAACACCCGACCTCTACATTGGTCAAAGCTGAAGCAAGTCCCCAGCGACTCGTGCTCAGTCACAATCAGACATTACTGCGTCCCTGTTTCGTAATCAAGAAGCCTGTCCACATCCTAGCAGTGCCTCCCACAGTCCTCATCGGGGATAGCCAACTTAAGGCGCTAACTATTGATGGGTATCACTACCTTGTTACTTGCAGGGCGGGTTAGAGTTGCGTATATCGTGCTTAAATAACAAAAAACTCTGCATGGAGATGGTCATCGGAGATTTTTCCTCAACAAGGTATCGAGGTTCAGGAGAGTGGCACGGGGAGATAGGTTATCCGTAATAATGCAGGCGAGGCATAATATATCAAAGTAAGCGCCCGGCCTACAGTGGGGGCACGTTGCTTTTTAGTTAAAGGTGTCTGCGCGGTACGCACGCAATCCTACCCCTCAATGGCAACACGAAGATCAGTAGTTTAACTAGATGACGCGCAACCCCCTTGCCCTTGTATTTCAAAGCCATCGATGGAACTGAGGTTTTATGTTCCGGAAACCGGGCTAGTTTATCCCGTCTTCCGCTTGAACCCATGTCACACTGCAATTACTATTAGATCCTCATGGCCATGAATCTCGCAGGTTACCCATGATATACCCTTTTAGGAAGTAGCCTCTGAGCCCCATTAATTGGATTTTGAACCGTGCTGTAAACCGCCTGTTGTAATAAGTCCGCTAATAGCATGATCTGGCTTTCCAACCTTTGTGATCCATTTTCACGCCCCTGGACAGGACGGCCCCACCCTAGCGCTGTGATTGGCCCCGCGACTGGCCATGAGACACAAGGCGGAGGGTTGGATGCGAGGGGGTTCTGGAAGCACGCAGTTGATATTTGCCGTGATCGAATTGATACATATTGGTGTCGCAGTTGGCGTAAAAGAAGCCAACGAGGTGACCCGGCCATTCATGGTCCGTCCCGGGGCTGAAAACCTGCGAGGCGGCCGAAATAGACTCAAGAGCGGTTGGGTTCTAACTTATCACCGTTGACAATAGCACTGTGCTGCCTTCGAAACGCAGTCGGGGAGATAGGTGACCACTTACAGTCGGCCGAGGGAGATACATCCTGAGTGGGGTGGGCGTCCCCTCGTAAAAATTATCTCTGGCGATCATTGCGCGTTTTAGCTCTGGTGGATCCCCCAGATAAAGAGCGTGTATTAACGACTAGAAGACTCAAGTAACCACGCACATGGGCTACCCGTACTTGCCGCTCAGAGCGAAGACCGACTACGCTAAATGGCGCATGACGCGCTAGAGGTCGCGTGCTTACACGTTAATTAAGTCACGGGCATTAAAGCGCTTAGAGTATTATCAACTAAGAGGGTGTTCGCAACTTCGATTTGTGCGCACTATATTACTCTGATGCATCTGTGGTGTATGTGCTCACATCTGCGACCACGGTAAATGAGTCATACGGGGGCCCATTCCAAAGTGATCATAGAAGGTAAACAGTACATTCGTTTGCGCGTACGTCCTGACAAAGAACAGCAAAGGAGCTACGTACCTTTCCAGCACAAATTGAGACGCTCCGCCTGAGAAAAAATAATGTTAGCCGTGTTTGCGACGAAGCACTAGCAATAGCGACATTGAGTTTTCTACTCTTCCTTCGGAAAGGGAGTGCCGCAACCTCTTCATGGTGTCTGTTGTTATGCTTCCTTGCGCACGAGAATGGTTTAGATGCAAAACTGTTAATTCGAGAGACGGGTGCGCAGGCCGTTAAGACCTTGTCGGCAGTCGCGACGCCGGAACAAGATAGCTAAGGTTACTAAGTTGGGGTGAACGCGGACTCATAACGAATTCTCTTAGTTGTCGGAGTGCCGTTACTGTCTAATGGAATGTTTTCATGTTTCACAGCCGCTTGGTCTAACACCAATCCTCGTACTGCCCTCAACGTGATTGCGAGCTACTTAAACAAATGGAGGATAAGCCATAGGAGGGGGATCTTCTGTCGTGCGTCTTACGGATTGGGGACACTTAACATCATTAAAGCACCTTATCACTCCACTTAATCGCCGTGCACATTGGGTAGTTAACACACCTGTCGACATGCAGTCAGTGCCCAATATTTTGTAGAACGTGAGGGATAATCCGACAGTAACTCTGTAACGCCCTACCTGATGTTAGGTCCACTATTCCATAGGACAGGTAGACTTACCGGGGCCCAGATTTGCTGGCTACGGTCATAGGGAGTTCGCCGCGTCACTCGCAACGATGCACTCGCCCGGAATTTTGGTGCCGGGACCTTTTGAATTAAAAGCGTATATATCAGAGCAGCAGCCCTCCTCAACAGAGACAAGCTCTCTCTTAATGTCCGAGAGGCTATAGACGTTGCCTTGTTATTCCGCCTAAAGTTTTATCTCCGAGTGGAGGTCAGCTTTCTACAAAAACAGTAAGGGCGATGGTGCGCCCGCAGATTTTCTCACTGTTGCACTGCTATAGCATCTTCTCAAGCACCCACTCCAAGAAGACATTTCAAAATCACGTTGAGCTTTGAAATGACTGGTAAAAATTATGGGGGCATGGGAATTCCTGTCTTTCGCAGTCCGTATCAGCTCCTCGTGACGCTGACAGATGTTGGACACATGTGCAACGGCCTACCAAATATCCGTTAGATGCGTAGACGGAGTAACGTGGGGTAATGATAGCTAATGTCTGGTGGAGATTGCCCCTCTCGGGGTGCGATAGCAGTACGAAATTGACTACTGTTGAATCTCACCAACTAAAGTCCAAGAGGGACGGCGAGGTGAATTGTGGGACCAACAAGTCTATAGTATCCGATCTCGTGTGCAAAGTAAACAAGTATGGGGGACACAATTAAATCTTACGCTCTTACAATTTATTTCCAGGTCACCTCTCGTCATTTGCAATGCCTACGCCCAACGAGCTCTAGAACATACGAAGGGCTAACCAATCAGGAAGAAGAGAGTTGAGCCTCTGAACATACAAAGGCTGTATAGCACAGCGGTCAGGGGAGCTCGTGGGACTGTTTTACGTATATGAACAATTTCCTGAAATTCTTTGTTGATTACATTCGGGACGCTGACGGACTTATAGGTGCTACAAGACGGCGCCATCTCTTATAACAGCGGTGCACTGGGCGAGAAGGTTGACATTAATGCATAGCTATCCGTGGGGGTGGCAGCTGGCTATATGCCGGAAACGTATATCGATGAACACCGCGCTTCCGAATTGTCAAAGACCACTTAGCATGTAATGTTTGTCGCACCTGTACGCCAAAGGGACGACCTATTGAAACAACCCGAACTAAGAGGCTAGCATGAGAAATAGGCACCCAGCCAGCCGTGATGCAGTGTGGTGTTCCCATGCGGTTCATAATAACCGCGTGTCCAGACCTTGGTGTGTCAGCCAGGGCCATGTGGCACGCAGAAAGTTCTAAGCAATTGCAGTACTCCGGACTTGAAAAATCCACCAAAGCTTCCGGTGCAGACTATGGCTAAAATACTTTCATCTGTGACTTAGTACGGTTTCTACTATAGCACACGAGCACTCTGCGGCACACGCCTAGTGTTAGGTAGGGGGGTCCGGCCAGAGCATGGTCCTCGCCAAAGGGTGGCTAGCAATCAAATAAAAAGTGCAACAGGCCCACCCATCCTGTGTACCATGCCAGAAAAATGGTTGCATGACTTGTGGGGACAGGTCGGCATCATCTCTGTTTTCCCCCCAGCCATGCCCTCGTGGTCAAGAGGTCAGAGAGCCATAGACAAGAATTACGGTACTATATTTCACGGTGCGGTGTTAGTCCACTCTGTCTTTAGACGGAAAGCTAGTGCTTCTCGGCTTGAGACTTTCCTAAATCTTCTGTAAAACTTTCGCACTGGTTCAAAATAGTCTGCTGTTAGCACGAGATCGATGCTCTATTGTTTTCAATCCGCATAAGGAATTTACTCGTTGCTTTTGCGAGTGTGACTCAGGTTGGGGATAGACTGTTCGGCCGACACTTTCTGTCAATCTGAGACTTTCAGAGTCGAAGAGCACAGTCGCAGACCGTTATGATGGACGGTGGGGGAAGTCAGGAGATGATATGTAATGAAGTAGAGGATCTGGACATTCGCAGATAACGGAAGAGTGGATCGCCGTGCCAACTATGCCCCCATAATCGGGAGGTAGGAGGCCACAGGTACAAGTTGCATGCACGATCGAACTAATTGGAGGTAAAGTTTTACAATGGTGGAATCAGTACGGCTTTGCGTGCGCACCGCATGTTCTACAAGGACTGGGATCAAGAAACTTAAAAGTAAAGAATTAGTGGGATGGCAACGGAAGCCCTCGTGACAGTTCAACGACGGACCTACCACATTACGCAGCACTTTACTTCTAACGCGGGACTTACCACTTGCAACTGCTAAACGTAGGTTAAGGAGTTATGATGCTTACCTCTAGGCCATTCCTACTTATTTCACTTAAATCTAGTTTAAGTTTGCTCATCCAGATATGTAACAACAGGTACTTCATTGCTGCTTATCGCCCCAATGCAGCTGCGCAGTCGTACACCACAGGTTAGATTTACCAAGGCTACATCCGGACCGTGTTGTGTAGAGGCAATATTGCGTACCTACCGTACACTATGATTGCTACCTCGTGCTATTTTATATACGATAAAGTGCACACGCCACAAGCCCCATTAGCTGGATCGTAGTCGGTGAAGGCCGGCAAGCTTTCAAGATGCCCATAACCCCCTGCGCCACACCACGAGTCAAAATACTCGACTTAATGGTCGAGGCATTGTGGCCCTTCATCGCAAAGGATCGAATGAATTGCTAGCGACACAACGAATTACCCTAAGGAAATATACAAGGCGGATTGCAAGCCATCGCTTTAGTCCAATCTCGTAGGAACCCAGGCAATCCATGACGGTAGAGGTCGGATGTACCGATCATATTCGTGTGGTCTGCCGTGGACTTAGAGGTGGTTGACCTGGATCAGTCTCCGAGTACCTTATCTAAGGTATGTGCGTGGTGATCCCCTCTCTCTAGCGGATGACACAAGACAGGACATGGTTAAAAGGTGAGCGCGGAACACTCAAGGTTGCAATATGCAGGTATAATCTTGGTCGCTCCTCGCGTTATTCAAGCCACAGTCCACTCGGGTGCACTGGTGATATGCCGGTGTGTATTCCTCCATCATGTAAGTCCCACTCGTACGCATCAGTCCGTATTAGATATATTGGACCGTTCATTCGCGCCTGATCCAATTATAGAGTCTCTTAGGACGAGTGTTACCTTTCGATGGGTTTAACGACAGATAACATCTTCCCAGAGTCTATTGGGCCGGTCTCCAGAGCGTAAACCACCGTGACAACGTTTTATAGGTGAATCCATAATTTGTCGCTTTCTAGTTGGAACGATTCCAGGGTGTACAGTCTGCATGGCAACGTAGCACGCGCTAAGCCACTAACGAGAGATCTTTCGGTATTTTACAAGCATGGAGTCCTTTTACTATCCGTCTGTTTGAAAACTCGGTGCCAACGACTTATGAACTCGATTGAGTTCCCACAGGTCTCTTCACAAAGCGAGCTGTCCACTGAATGCTTGGATGCTTCTAAGCACTACAGTGGATATCCCCGTTCTTGGAATGAACTTTCGAAAATTTGTGTAGACAATCGCATCGACCGACGTCCAGTAGCGGATGGGACCCCTAATCATAGTAGTTCCGGTACAACCCTCTTTACGCTTCATCGGAGGTTATCGAAAGATGGATTGGCGCGAAAGGGGCACTTATGGTACCTAACTCAGCTTATATACATCCTGTCCAGAACGTTGTTATGCGCGTTCACTAATTTTCTTCGGTGTAAGCACGATTAATATCCCTCTACTCAGAGGTAGCTAGAGGACCAATCCGATAATGAGGCGCACTGAGGTTTTGACTCCCACCGGTCTTATCTACTAAATGTGGGTCCCCCATGTCCAGTATTCAACCTTAGACGTCCACCGGCACACCGTCGGGAAACACTATGGCCGCCAACGGTACTCGGCCAGCGCCCACCTCTTTGCGCTGCTAGGATGTTTAGTACGGGTTTTTAGACAATAAGCCATACGTGCACCGTTTATGACAGCCAGTGCGCGGCTAAATCCAATAGACGTCAGGATGGAGCATCAAGGAATGGCGCATTTCGTGCCCTTAGGTAAGATACGGCAGGACCATCATCAGACGGACGCTGTGGTACACACACGGTACGTGTCCGTCCTCGACAAGCCTTAATTCTAATCCTCAATCGTAGACAGGCATAGCACAGAGTCGTCCGGACGGCAATGGGAAAGACCGATGCCTACACCATCGGACGACGTGCCTGAAATCGACTTATAACTTAGCTGCTCTGATCCGTAGATTTGACCCTTGTATTTCCGCACTCGCGATCGGGTTTTGTCACAACACGTTAGAGGCGCTTTTCTGTGGCGAGGCTCTTTGTTCCTGTTTATTCAGTAGAGTGCTGGAGAGGGGCAGTTGGCATAACTAATACCGCCACCTGTCACCGGCTCAAAGGGGTCCGATGGCAATGCGTTGAAAAGAGAGACGACTTGAGCGAACCTCAGAATTCGTTGCTACAATCTGCGACGCATATCGAATTTATCAAAGACACTAGTACAGCTGGTTCCACGTGCGCGCACATGACCAGGTCTGCCGTACCTTCTTGCTCGCCAGAGTTCAGCGGCTTTCATAGCGACAGATCCCATCAGTCCATTAGAACGGGACGCGTACCGGTTTGTGTGAGGGCAAAACTCTTCCGTAACATCTGTTGAATGGTTCTAGAGCTCTTAGCATAAGTGGAGTAGTGCCAAACAAAATAGATCTGTATTGTTATGGGACTAACGTTGAGCGGACCGTCTGGAGTCTATAGTTGTGGAGTGTAGTTGTAATCCTCTCATATTTGCGCCAGTAGCAACAAGATACCTGTCGAAAGGACGCTGGGTAATTCCCAGCCTACGTAATATAATGATCGTACAATCAACGCACCAATCATATTCCCATCCGGAGACTGGTATTCCGGGGTCGCGCACAACTAACCGTGAATACGGTAACTCAGATAACGCTGGTTAATCATGAACGACAACAGGTAGAATTGCGTCCTGCATTCCCATCTGACTGAGGCATAGCGCCGAGCCCAGCTGGCCCTATTACCGACGGCCAGCGAGTAAGGTCCGCCCGACTGGTAGGCATCCCTATGGGCAATACGGCCTTAATGAGGACCTGCTGCAATCTCATACGTCACCGATGTAGAGGACATCTTGTATGCGCTGTCTCCCATGGCTTGACGCCTAGGGTCTATCGGCCACCCCCAGTCCAGTGGGGAGTGATTAGATGAATTTCCTACCGCCATGTTACGACATTCGTGCTCCAGGGGATACAACTTTGGCGTGATAAGACCTAGTTGCTGATAGCGAGCTGTCTTCGGTGGCAGACATCAATCCTACTCTGGCCATTGGGAGGGCAGTATTGGTCAAAGTTCTGTGGTCGCTCAGCTACCGCCGAATCAGGGCCGGCTAGCTTATGTTATCAGCCGATCATCGCGTCATGCCCGCGGAGCCTGGAGAACGGAGCCAAATCCCGAATTCGTAGGGGTACGTCTTCTGGGTTCAGGCGGACAACGATTGGTCATAACCGTGAACGAGGCCTGGGATAGGCCTAGTTCATACACCGGCGGAGTACAGGTTACCAACCAGCTCCTTACATGTGGTTCTCAAGCGTGAACTGATTTCCCAAGGACGAATCTGGGGTAAGCGTCTCCTGTTTTAATGGGAGGATGAAGCAGTAGAAGGTTGACGCATGTAAGGTACCGATGTCAGAGAGTACATTGTTCACCCGCAACTCCCATTTATAAGCGTGGGATAGTCTAACTTGTGGCTAGGCAATTTTTGAACGGTCGGGGGGGGTGAATAAGGTCGAGACTTGAAAGTTTTGCCTTGGTTGGGCGTGAAGCGAGTGAGATCCAGACCAAGTGTACCGACCATTGTTTTCTAGAAATAAATACATAGAACTTTGCCGACGCCACAAAGTAAGCTAAGCTTGTGGATTCTGCGAAATAACACAATTATAACACGTTTATCCCGTCCTCCCGCAATTAAGGACTAAGGAAGGGCGGTAGTCCGAGATTTTCAGATGATAGTGTCGCTTGAGAGACCGTTTAACCGTACAAACTGTCAACAGAGTTGAGTTCGCGCGGGGATGTATTACCGCGTGTACCTCTCCCCCCCAGCGTTTCAACTGACGCTGAAGACTGCTACACTAGAACGTATGATCCGCTAATCCTTTCACAATTCGTCATAGCCTAAACACATTTTCTAGGTTCAGGATCACTTCATGCAGCGGGTCTTGAGAAAACCACACCATTCATGTCAAGCGAGCTTGCAGTATTTGATTCCAGCACGCAGAGATATTGAAAACGGCGGCTTACAAATCAAACTAGGCCGACAACAGATCGGAAGAAAGTCATCTGCAGCGGGGAAAGACCAGTCGAGAGAACTACATCACGAAACGTTGCGCGCGGGTAAGGGCTGCTTTCCTTTGGGGCAAACCCTGAGTTAGACCTAACCGGCCTCCTCCAGTAAAAGAGGTCCAGTTCCGCGCTATTTGGGACGGCTTGTAGCGTTAGGCCGACAAGTATAGATCGGCTGAGTGATTGCGCCGAGAATAAGAAAGTATGCCTTGATGCTCCAGGGGGAGGGATTAAAGTAGCCTTGGATCCATATGCGGTATTTGGCATATGAGCTCCATCTCATCGGATTGAACGTTAAATGGTCCAGCTTTGGAGCTGTATAAACGACCGCGACATGTGAGGGGGATAGTGGGAACCGACTAGATTAGCATTGTACCCAAGTCTCAGTGTAATATATACGCATTCACTCGGTATGACGATAGTTGTCCAGCTTCCACGGCTCGTTAAGCACAAGAATCACCGACTATAGCACAACTCCCCAGTACGTGCCTGGATTTAGAACCCGCGCCGGTGGAATTCTGCGCTTAGGAGCATTCGGATTAAAATCCTTTGTCGCGTGCACGTTCTTAGCCTTGTTAGGTTGATTCTTATCAGTTGGAAGGCTGGGGGATTCAATCTACCAAAAACGGCGGGGAGTACCATACGGAGGAAATCATCAGAACTGGAGACGGCGACTCCCTGGTATCCTAAGCCGGTGTCACTTGCGCTTATGGTGGCACAACTCCCCATATTTCTACGACGCATACTGACTTGTGCTGGGGTAACACACGGGGTTCCCTGGCAATCATGGAGCGGAGAATTTAGATGATAGATCTGCTGTACTTACTCAAGCTTAATTCGCATCAACGAAGCGGGTCGGCACAAATGGTGGGCGGTGTACGCAGGTGCTTCTTAGGAATGGACATAAAGTGATTCGGTCAGTCCGGATTTAAGAGTCGGGTAAAAGATTTTACGCCTAAAGGGTGACCGAATGTATTACTTAGTCGTTTTGCTAAAGAGTAATCAATGCACAACATTGCATAAGACTGCGAGAGGGCTCTTTACTGAGTCGGTCCGTGATCTAGGCCCTTGACATACTCGAGCATGTAAAGGAGATCGTTACCCAGTGTCACTGCCGGCTGAGGGAGGAAGGCTAAGTTTACGTTGTTTGCCTAATGTGCCTGCGGAAATGCCGTGTTCCCACGTTTATGCTTTTAGAGTGCGTGATAGATCAATACTAAAAGTTAGCCAAAGCTTTAGTTCATAGTCGTTCATTGGGAGGCAAAAATACCCAGTTAAGTTACGTAAATACCCGCGCGGCTACCGAAGATATCCTTACTCTCGATGGTCGCATTACAAACCCTGAATTATCATTCCGAATTGGGGATGCCACGATTCAAAGTCCTTTCTGTTGCGACTTGACCCAACTTATGTATAGCTTGCTACTCAAGCACGTCTAGAAATGGGAAAGCTTGCGTTATGTGGTGCAGGGGATGGTTACAGACACGGAAAGTTACGAGGAGGCGAACGGCGGGACTTAGGTCAAGACCTTTCATCTGATATTGCGACCGCAGTCCCAATTGGAAACGATTGACCTAAACCCCCTCCGGAGAGCACGTAACAAAATAGATGATCGGGACAAGCAGTATAGGGTAACTGGTACGTCACAAAGCAGGAGCAGACACACGAAGTTATCACTATCTTAATACCAATCTTGGTTCTGTAAGCTCGTTAACCAGCTATACATTCATGATCTGATGGCGCGGCACCGTTACAATCTGACTCAGTCTAATCCTTCAAATGAAAACATCCAACGATGATTGGTAACATAACAGGTCCAAACAAGTCCCTGGGAGGCGTAACACTTAAGAAGTCGGTTTGTGATTGTAAAGTCTGATACAATTGTACTGTGAAAAACCTACTCTGCCCGGAGCGGGACATTGGGTAGATATCCGATGATCCATGAAGTTTACTGGAGATTGAGACAGCATTAAGCTCGTAGACATCCTCGCTACGTGCAACGGTTATCCACGAGTATATATACTCCGGATTTGTGCCCGGGTGCCAGTTAAAAGGACCACGAGGTGCGGCGAGGTGACGAATATGAACGAATTGCGCCTGAGTTCGGCCTCGAGGGTGTTGAGCGAAGGAAGTCAACCGACTTGGGGATGTGCGCCAGACGAGACACGCATGGGTATATGCGACGGGGTGCGTTTCCTAGGCGCGCCTAGAATTAAATGAAGGTACCTGGACACGTGCGTCCTCTGCATTTGTATGGATTCAGCTATGAACAGCGTATCAGCTCAACCATCTGTGGAAGGACTGTGGTGCATAACTTAAAATACGCAAAGACTCACGCATGTTAGCTCCCTCCTGGGGGTAAAGTGGCAGCGATGTTTATGGAAGCTGCTTACCCCTACTAAGAGATGTTAAGACTGGCGTAGATTGTCATGGACTTTTGTTCGAACGGGTAGCTTTCCACGTCCTGTGAGTGTCAACCATTTGCTACACCTGACCGCAAAATGGTATTCTACTGAACGGAATCACATTAAATGTCAAGCTTTACCTGCTCAGAAGAAATGACGATAGCACACGGGATACCAGGAGTTGCCAGTACTGACCGGGAAGATCAGGAAGACCATCTCTCATGCAACGCCTCCGAGGTATTGTGCCAAGTAACCGTTTAGCGCCCATTCTGACGGTAGCATGCCAAAATTGGTCCCCTATAGACTCTTAAGTAACTCGTCTAAACGTATAAATCGAAAGAAACGCGTCTCTAGAGAGGATAGCGCGTATAGATCTATATGCCTAGGACATTACATCTACATTGGCTTCAGGTCAGCCGTAATCGTGTAACACAAGGCTTGCCATTTGTAAGACGCTCACTGACACAACACACAGTCTCGGTGCGTGCCTGACTCCTTTTAAGGTTTGTTATAGCTCGCGGGCAAATGTGAATCTATATCCAGTTGCCCGTGGAATAGCGGACCGTGTACGGGGAGTCTAATATGCCTGGGTACCACGCCTTGTAGGAAATGAACAGAAAGCTATATCTACACACGCTCATAATTGTGTGTCACAACCGGGTCGCGCTTTTTTCCAGTTCTGGACTGTGCTCCGCCGAACGACATATTTTTTGTATCGCAAGGCGTTTTGCGATGGGTCACCAAGGATAAAGCCACTGACCGCGCGTTGCATGTCATTAGGGGACGCTCTGCTCTGATCGTGAAAGGCACCTTGGTGGGTGAGTGTGCTTCCTAGTAGTCGACGGTCATGAGAGAATCGAGATGTCTAAAGATCCGTAAATGGCCGTGCTTATTCCGTAAATTAAAAGGTGTCCTTGCTTTAATCATCAATTGCTGTCTCAACGAGCAGCTTCGAGGCACTGCAGTGTAATGATTGAGCTTATACAGTATGCACTCGCCACTTCCTTCTATACGAGGGTTCTCGTTAACGACAGAACGCTACAAACTTAAAGTATCCCGGGATTGGACGATAGTCCTATTTGGAACCCAGTGGGCCATGAGGACCAGTGAAGGGCACTTCGGTTCAAAGTGCCCCCAGCACAGCACTACAAAACGGGTCTCAGAAAGAAGAATGGCGCTGATAAACATCACCCGTTGGCGCTGTCATATGTCCTATCCACAACCCTTAAGTATTAGATCTTCATCTGGGCTACGGGAAAAGGGATACGAGGGATTTGGCTAAAAGTGAACTTTCCTTGGAGTTGCATCGGCCAGAGTGCTCGGTGCTCACTCACAATTTGGACTAATTCCGAACCAGTCATTATAACTCACACGCATTATGATTCAAACGATAAAACCATATGGGGAATAAGGTGAAAGCCGCGATGTAGGCCGAACAGGACATCCGATGAGTCCCCCTAGGGGGCTGGAACCATTTCCGAGTAGACCGCTCGGGTCCGCTATCGGGAGCGGCTATCGATCAGCGTCAACTTGAATAGCATCACGTGTAGGGATGGCGCAACCTTCACTCTTTAGCAGCAATAAAAGACTCGCTAGGAGAGTACCGCCCTCCTTTGAGGGCCTCATTCCTATTCCTGAGGCACCTATACTATGAAGATTGACTCTAGTGTGGGGGGCCCGTAGCGCACATGGTGAATATAAATATGGAGATGCACGGACGTGCGACATGTCCAGATTGTTATTCCGCCTAGCGCTTGCAAAGAAGCCCTCTAGTGCCCCTACCCCAAAAACACCTCTGAAGCAAGTCGTCACCTCTAACGATTGGAACCCTTCAAAGCTTGGGGTTAGAGCAGGGGGTGCCATATACGTGGGAAAAGTTCCAATAGAGTCGGGACTGACCTGCATTGCTGGAGGTCCCTTTACACTAATCCATCGCTAACAGTGTCGGATCGGTTTACGACTGATGGAGGAATTTTGCCTCATTGCTTCGACTGCCAACCGATGCCAACAACACGAGCCTCGGCCCCCGTGGGTTAGGGGGCGAACTCTCTATCCGGATTCGATCTTACCTGGACTCGAAGTTTGCTATAAGAAGGACTCGATTCCGTGATGGGTCGAATAGCTGCACTAGATGCCCGTCGGGGAAGTCAAAGGTTTGCTTGTTTCGCGTTTAGACAGTACAGCAGTTCTGTAGATGTCTGGTGGTTATCAGCAATCCAGAGTTGGGAGGAGGAATGTAGGCGGCGGCTGATCCTGCCATCGGACTTCAGTACGCAGTTAATGGTGCAACAACACGAAACTCAAACTCCTTTACGCCCTGTTGATTACATTATGTCATTCTTAAATGTGGTGCGCAGACGTGCCTGTCAAACCTAATCCGTCGTCATTTCGCGCCTCAGCATCCTGGGGGTAATTTGTACATTCGACACAGCTGCCCATCTATGCTGCTACTGATACTGGTGACGATACATAGTGGCATGCGATGTTATAGTGCTACTTGTGCCTACCTTGGGCTGATACATGTTGAACTAAAAGTTTCTGTCTGTGAGTTTGAGATTTTGGTCCAAGGCAGTTTATGATGGTCTACCAGCGTATGACGAGAGTAGCATAACTAAGTACAGACGTCTGGACCTAAGTTCGTCCACGTGAAGCGCCGTCGGTTTACTCGACATGCTGACTACGGTACTGTAAGTGCCTCCAGGAATGGCAATATTTACGACTGGAAATAGGTGAGAGTAACCGGGCGTTGGCATAAAATGGACGGTCGGGGACAATGCGCGTATTGAGGCAACCTCTTTTAAATTTTATGCTTGGACTTCGCGTCCTGTGAATGGCATCATGATAACACATGGCCACACATTTCCGCAGGCTTTCTATCAGAGGCGCTTCTTTTACTCTCGTGCTGTATAAAGGCATTGAGAAAGTTGAGCACTAGGCGGGTTTCCACATAGACTGAGAGAACGCATAGTGCGTCGTGTTGGCGCCTCCTCGGCTGTTGGCTTTGAACAAAACAGCGAGTATCCACCTACTTCTACCCGAGGTTACCGGCTCCGCCACGTTAGTACGAGACTCGCGCATTCTGTCGGCGACTTTGAACATCAGTAATAATAAAGTCCGAACCCGACCCTTCCGGGTAATCACGGGATGTCGAATACTCAAGTTCACCTGCAATCCACGCCTAGCGCGAATCGGCCCGACCAGCGTATTGAGATGTGTAACAGCCACCTGAATCTGGAACCTAGACGACGCTGGGTACTCTGTGAGGGAGCGTCAGTCTGGTCCCACTTATCAAAGGTCCGGAGATAATTTATTTGATACCCTCAGCTCGAGTTCAATGTGCCTCAGGTTCTCCAAGCTAACGTACGGGCCGCGCTCAAGTGACAGTCCCCAAAGAGATCAACTCAAGCGCTAAAGCCATCGGCGGCGTTGTCGGCACGCCAGTGGTTTGAGAGAGAACAGAGTGTTTGGCCACGTGTGAACTGGATCCTAGTTCCGAAATATGTTTAAAATTTACAGATCCTCTAGGTCGTAAAAGGACTATGTCAAGAGTAGGATCTTTCTTACTGCGACTCTCAGCCGTGACGAACACGCCCCCCGTGAGACTCGCTATAGGCATGGTTACCTTTTGTAGTATTATAGCCGACGTCTCCGGCGGGCGAGTGGGGCAGAGGCGATAATGTGCGTGCTAGGCGCTCTGTCGTTCCAGTCTAATAGTTTAAGATCTGTCGCTCTCTTCCCCTATCAGCAAACTGAAAGAGGTTAAGCGAGGAGCCTATGAGTAGTACATCAGAAATTGAAGGTGTATCCATAGATCCTTAGAGAGCACCACAACCTTACTGATTATCACCAAAAGATAGTATTCAGCATGTAGCTAGTTTCATGGCTGAGAAGCTGGAACGTGTAACGTGCAACTCCGTGCCCACATGCGAATAGGCGCGGGAGCTTAAATTCTGGGAGACTCGTCGGTTTTTGGGGCCCCGCCGAGGCTAGTGTTGTAAGTCGTTCGTGTGAGTAACCACAGTAGAAACACATTTAGAATTTATTGACCTAGGCTAATGCATAATGTCGTTTCGGTTACGACGAAGTTGTGAGCTGCTGGGAGTGTACCCTTCTCAAGATCAGAGGTCTATACCACTTGAGTTCCAAAACTTTTGTGCGGTCTAACTATGGAGCGGTTAATACACTATGAGGTCCATGGGAGGTAAAGGTAACTATGTGGACCTTCAAGACGCGATCTTCCGGATAATGGCCCCTGTGGCATTTCGACAAATGTAGCACTTAGGAGGTTAGAATTTATTTTAGTAGTAAGCCATTACTGAGAGCTCGTAGTTCTCTAACCGCCCAGGGTCCCGGCATATCGGTGGGAACAAAAACCGGCCGTGTCACTACGCATAGCTTGTCGTATCATGTTCCAAATTCTACTGGACTTCGTGGTCCCGTTCATTGGCGCATTTGATGCGTTACCGGGGTAAAACAGCCTCGTAAGTAAAAAAGCAACCACGGGTTGGTTCGCTTTACAAAGCGCCACCAGAGTGTGGCCACCCTAACTGCGTGTCTATGTAAGTTCGTCCAAAGAATCCTCAGTAAATCGTGTAAAACCGGATTTGACTGTGTGGGGGTTAGACGAAGACTTTGTCCTAAACCGCTAAAACAATCTAAAGAGTTTGTGGATGGTGCGGAGTGCTTCTTTCTTAATTGTAGTTAAGATATGTGGACCGGTAATTTCGAAGGCGTGGGGACATCAAGTCCCGTATCCCGTACCCAATATGGCTTCCGGAAGCTAGTTTCGTCGTAATAGTTGAGGGAGCTATTGATCTTATTGCGGCCGGATCTTTGTAGAATGCAGCGAACAAAAGGATAGCACCAGCTGTCAGGGACGATTAACGGAAGATCGCTATCTTACTCCGCTGTGATATTGGTGAAATGCGGAGGGAAACACAGGGGGCAGTACCCACCATTTATAGGCCGGAGATAACGAAGTTTCTCGCTTCATTGTGCGCGACACGCGATTCTTGACAGCTGCCCTCACAACCCACACGCGGTCGCCCTGCCGTGTGAATCGGGGACGGAGAAGCCAAACCCTGGGCCCTGTCTGTTTCCAGGCAACTGGAGGGGAAGAGAGACAAAAATAATAGCGTCCCAAATTAATGCAAAGCATTTGGGCTTGTTAGCTCCGAAACAGCAATGACTGCAGCATCAGCGTTGCTCGCGCACAATAGTGTGCGCCCTGAGCGCCCATCCTTGTGACATTGAACTTGAATGCATACGGGATTTCAGAATTTCAGATGCATTTTGCAATTTTTCACCGATAGTGTGCGCGCGTGTGTGTGGGGGTGGTGGGGAGAGGGATCGGACGAGGCTGTTGTTCGCCCAGCCTGCTCCCATGCCCGCTCGTCAGATCAATTCCGGGCCCAGGAAACTACACCGCTGGTAATTGGTATGTGAACTTGACCCGAGACCTCTCCGAGATCAATTTAGCCTTAAATAAGCGCACGATGCAGTGTGTCAACATCCGCAAATAGACATATGCCGGTGGCCTGCAGAGATGTTGATCACACCGCTCTCACGAGTGCCTGGCCAGCCTTAATAGGTGCTCGCTAAGAGCATATTAGACGTGTTGCAATGCTAAATGGGGTGTTTGTATTCATGCGTGTGCGTGTGAGAGAGAGATTGTGCATCTCCTTGCATGGAGTTGTGTGCGTGTGTGTTTACGTGACTATGAAATAAGACGTTAAATATTACGCATCAAATCGAAATACGGATGCATTAAATCATGAGGACATTTGCTTTTCGCTCAATTCCTATAGTGCATGGCCTTCGCCAGCGGGCTGCCGTTTCACAGACGATTGGTCCGTAGCAGTTTGCGCAACGTTGCAGAATCCAGGTAATTGTCTTTTTCAAATGACGTCAATGGATCTTTCACGTGCACCTCAGCCCCTATACGTATGGTTCCGTCTCCAGCATTAAACTAAAATGTAATAAGAATAATATAACAAATGTTTAAACCAGGGAAGGTCCACAGAGCGATGAAGCTCTTTTTTTCAGAAGCAACGTGGCGATCACAACGAAGTGGCCGAATAATCTTCAATGCGTGATGTTCATTGTAAACTTTGGAGGGAAAACCCGGACGACACTGAGAAAAATCCACGCGACCACGGGGAGAGAGACACGCAAACTCCAAAATGGTTAGTAAAACTTGATAACTCATTAAACCGTTTGCAGCTTTTTGTGTAGTTGTAACATGTTGCCATCGTGAAATATACTGCTTTGAAATTGGGTCCATCTTTTGAAACACCCTGTATACAGCTGGTGTCAGGGTCAGGATCGAACCCACGAACTCGTGCATACCAGGCGAGGTAGTTAACATCTCCGAGCCACCGTGGCACCGCTAACCAGGGCAGCCACTAGAGTCGAACCGCGAACCTCTGCAAGCAAGCGGCGAGCACGCGACCGCTCGGCCACGTCACCGACCCATTCAGGACATTTTATATAAATATTCAAACTGTACTTTTTCTTTTTTACATTTACCTCATCACAATAATTTATAATTTGGTTTGAATGAATGATTTAATTGTAATGGATGCTTTTCTTAATTCCTGCCTTTGGAACTGCTTATTACATCCCTGAACAGATTCCCAGGGGCTTCGGTTTGTAAAAAAAAAAAAGTCACATTTTAAAATCATGCTTAAAACAACAATGCGTTATGGGGAATTACGCAAATTAGGTTTAATATAACATGCAAATTACACACTCATATCGCACAAGTGCATCAATATGCATGCTTTCCCGGCTACGTGTGTCTGTGTTTTGCAGCATAAGTGCACGAGTAATCTATAACAACTCATTAATCACATTCTCGTGGAGCATGCGAGGTTATCAAATAAATGAATACCCACAACTCCGTTGAGTGTAGCAGGAGGTAAAGGCGCAACCCTGCAGTGTTGTCGCTCACGACACTGCTGGCAGAAGAACCTAATCTCGGATGAAGATCGAAACAGCCTCTCTTTGTACTCTTAGTTCTTTCGGTAAAGTCACGTAGGTAAAAAAATGAAATTAAAATTAATAAAAAATAAAATAATAAAATCACGACGTTTCGGAGGCAACACAAGTCTCCGTCATCAGGTGGGACCGTCACAGCCAGATTTGCTGCATCATGCACTTGATGCAGCAAATCTGGCTGTGACCTACGTGACTTTACCGAAAGAACTAAGAGTATGAATCATTGCAGTCACGAAAGCTTCAAATCTAGAATGGAGCCTCTCTTTGGACTATTTCAATTAACATTAGCCCGTTGTCCTTCCACCATCACTTCCAATCAGTACGGTTGACTGTGTACGGTGCGAAAGAAGTTCAACAAGCGTGCCTATCCACACTGGCTTGACATCCATACGCGATCTGCTACGAACTAACTGCTGGGTGACAACGAGGCTCATTTAAGAAGCGCGCTCCATTGTTTCAACTTTACGTGCTAACCATTTTTGTAACTCGTAAAATAATTGGTTCTTGAGGTTTTTGAGACCAGCTGGAGTGAGCAAGTAACGTAATAATCCACTTAACACCCAAGCAACGGTAGAGCACCGACTTTAGAGATTTCTTGACCTATCAGGCCATTGGCCTTCTAGACTTACGTTAATTACCAAGTAATGCAAATGTCGGTTTCATCCATAACATTTTTAGCCATCGCGCTTAATTAATCAACGGATGAAAGAACATGGGTCAGGCATTTCAGGGGTAAATGTTTGCGCGAAAAAAAACAAACAAACTAAGATCATTCACAAACCTTTACGAGCATTATTTCCGGATTCAAACAGCGGGAGGAAACTTTTTTCCCCCCCCTGAAAGGTCACACTGTTTTGTCTGCGTCTTTCACGTATTATTTATATATAAACATGACATTTTAAAATGCATTCTGTCTTCGTGTCAAGCAAAAGGGCATCTGTCCGGGCTGCAGGTCCAGCCTGGCTCTGGGAGACGATGCCTCATCAGGCACAGGTGAGAATCCCCACGTACCTACTCGCACGCTCTTCACCAACAACGGGTCCCTCCCGACCCTCGCAAATTCCACCTCCCTCGCGTATCCCCCCCCTTCCCTCCTAATCAGCGCGTGGCAGTAAACAGATACAGTCAATGCCCCTTTGTCATCCTTCACGCGGTGCTTTTTGTGTGTGTGTGTGTTACATTTGGCATTTTGACTGCCAAAAGCGGCGGGACAACCGCCATTGTGCCCGCGGTGCGACTGCCACTGGGAGGCACTTTTGAAAAAAATAAAAATACAAATGTTTGTGGCCTCATTGTCCCATCATCGTGAGGAGCTGTCAGACGTCCACGCGGCGGCGTTCGGCTGCGGCAGAGAGCGCGATGCTGCAACACGCCGCTGTCGGGTTTGCGCAGTTGCGCCGCGTGGCTTGTACGGCGTGTTCGATGGATGTTCTGGTCGGGAACTGAATAGGTACCACCGAATGTTTCCGAGGTAGCTCCCCGGAATGCGGAGGCAAAACGAACAAAAAACACCGTCGAACATCGTGAACGAGAAAAAAAAATACGCGGCAATGACTCGAAAGTACATCGGAGAGCTATTTGAGCGACAGTTTTATATTAAATTTCGATTTAAAGCTTTCGTGACTGCAGGGATTCATATTCTTGGTTCTTTCGGTAAAGTCACGTAGAAGGGAAATAATAAAGTAATACAAATAAACAATAAATATTTATTTTATTATTTCCCTTCTACGTGACTTTACCGAAAGAACCAAGATCAGTATTATATTAGCCTGCACTTAGATGGGCGGGGGGGGGGGGGGATGTGGTGGGCTTGAAAGGACTGTGTTACACGGGTTGTTTTAGATAAAAACTGATCCCCGATGCTTCAATGTTCATGCCGGGAGATCGCGCGTCCAGTGTGCTCACCGTTACTCCACCGAGGTCGACTTGGACAATGCAATGGCTCCCAATAGTTTGTTGCGGCTTGGGCCTCTCTCTAATTACCGTGCTAGTCTAGTGTGCTCACCATTAAATGATGGCAGCTCCTATTTGTGTTGTTGTTACTTTAAAAACATAAAACAAACATATCCGCTGTACACATTAGGCCACTGTATTAAAGTCAGTTCATTGAAGAAAATTGGCAAAAGGCAGAAACAAGGACATTGATGACATCACACTATCTATGCAAGGCCACAAGACTGGAAATTATATTCTCGCAATCCTGGAAACTGCCGCGTGGCACCGGTTGTAACTGCAGCAGCAACATCGCTTCCGATCGTTAAATGTCGCGAGGTCGCTCTCCGGCACACAGGTGGTGCTGAAGCAGTGAACCACTGGCACGTTTGTTCATCACGTGACATTTGTTTTGTTCATTGGCAGTGTCGGGTGGAGGAAGGGTGTACAACACACATCTTCGTTTATACACGATCAGACCCAAAAAGCTTACGCGTTGAAGCTCCGCTATTATTTGGCGGAATAAAACGCGTGCGCGCACACACACACATACACACACGCACGTGGACGCAATGTCTAACGGCGCCCTTTATTTCGTGAACTTTAAACATCGGGAGCGTTTAAATAAAAAAAAGAAGACGACGGGGAGAAATGCAACACGGGGGGACCGGGTCAGGGATCGCGGCCGCACCACGGATCACAATTGTGCACGTGACCAAATCAAAAATGCGGGGGCGAGGGAGAGAGAGGGGGTGGGGGGAGCAGTTAACTTCCCATTGTCGGAGAAACGCTGCGATTTAAAACCTCGTGACTGCACGACGACGAGCAGGAAGAAGAGGAGGAGGAGGATCAGCCTTCGCCGCCGCCGCCGCCTTTGGCAGAACGCCCAGAACGCTTCGTGCACTGTGATAACGAGTGTGACACCATCTCAAAATTCGCGCTGTGGTTTGCCTGCGCCTCGAACACAAAAAAAACGAGACAGATGAGAGTGGTTATTTATTTAATTCATTTGCATCGCACAAATTGGCACCGCGATGGAGAAAATTATCCCCGGCACGCATACCGTGGAAACCAGGACAACAAAACCCATTCCTAGATCGAGATAACAGCAGCATATATTTGAGATGTTATCGCAGTTCTTCAAGGAAAACCTTGTCTCTCCATCCAAACGAGCATCGGGCAACTCTCATTTATGTTCATGGAGCGAAATCCATTGTTGAAATTGGACGCTCCAATGGCAAGCGCCGGTTTGCGCGAAGCAAAATTGCCACGGAAGCATGTTTTTCACGACGGTGAGATAAAGGTGCAGCCCTGCTATTGCTCGCACACGCCCCTGCAATTGGAAGGGCCTCTACTATAGCATGCGTTATAAAAATAGCCGCTCGAGAATCGATTTCGGCCTACTCTTCCACGCCGTTCATATGAAGCCCCCCCCCCCATGCCGTTCCGGCAATGTGGGTTGTTTCTCCCGTACTTCTCCACTGGTGCGATCTTGGACGCACTTTTGAATCTGGACTGAAAATTCATTTTATTGAAACTGCCTTTTGGTGTTTAGTTTGTCGCTCTTCTCCTGCACCGATGATTAGCACGGTTGGCTACGTACGGTGCGAAAGAAGCTCAACGTACATAGATTCCTAGAAGAGGTGGAAGTTTCCCACACCTTATGGCACGACAGGAGATTTGCCCATCGACTCACTGTGGTGTTCCCATTTATACTGCTGGCTGGTGAGGATGCTACAAAATGTTCCCATTGTTTCCAACTGCCGAGCCGGGAGGTCGAACCCGGCGACCTCTGGTATTGCCAGTCCAGCGTGTTGACCATTACACCGCGGCAGCACCCAACCCACCACGGCAATAATTTGACGGGATTATGAATTGTAAAATCAATGCTCGGATATGTCAATGTTGGACGCCCGCTCACACAATAGCCTCTGGGGCAGGACAACTTCCCAGGCTCCCGCCTAGAAAATGTATCTCGCGCACATTATCTCCGTATACATTTGCGAGGTTGGGGGTCAGTGTCGCTACGTGGCTTTCTGTGTCGGAGGCAGTAATGCAATGAGTAAAAAAAAAAACAGATGTGGTTTATTGTCGCGCGCCACTGGCCATTTAATAACAGGACAGTGTCTCCGTGTCTCTGGGTGGCCACGTGGCAGGCGGAGGAGGAGGAGGGGGGGTCTGACACAGCATGCTTTAATTTGGAGATTCTGGCAATAGCCCATAGGGCCAATTTACCCGTATTTTCATTCAAAACACAATCTCATTTGCCAAAACGTGTAGTTTTTGCAGACGTACGCGTGTGTGTGCGTGTTGAACTTCTGTCGCACCGTACGTAGCCAACCACGCTAATCGGAGGTGGAAGGGGGGGGGGAAGTACAGCTAAATACAAAAATAAGTTTTAAAGGGAATGAGTTTTCAATTTAAAAGTGCATAGCTCCAGTGGCTTACTAATATCGGAAGGAAGAGCGTTCCAGACGGCCGCAGATGCACATCCGAAAGCTCGCGACGCAGAGAACGTCTTTGTTCGATGGCCAGCCAATAGCCGCCACTGCTGCGTTGATGATCGGAGTTTGCGTGACATGGTTTACGTGTTCTTTGCACTGGCTGCCAGTCACTCGTAGAATATATTTTGTATTACTTTTTGGTTCTTTCGGTAAAGTCACGTAGGTAGAAAAATAATAGATTACGACGTTTCGATCGCAACACAAGCGATCTTCATCAGGTGGAGAACCACTGCAAGAAAGAAAAACTGCTGAGATCGTTTAATGGTTTGGCACTAGCATACATGTCCTCTATGTTTCGATTTAAAGCTTTCGTAACTGCAGGGATTCATCTTCTTGGTTCTTTCAGTAAAGTCACGTAGAATGGAAATAATTAAATAAAAAAATAAACCATGATTATGTATTTTATTATGTTTTATATTTATTATTTTATTATTTCCGTCCTCTATGCTTTGTAGATATGAACCAACAAGATCCCGCAGATCCTCCGGCTCAGATATTTTAGTCGTATCAAGGGACCAGGACCAAAGGTCACGGAGAAGGCGACCTTCAGTGTGCATGGTCCTCGCCTGTGGAGCAGCCTGCCGGGTGATCTGAGGGCTTCGCAATCATTAAGCAATTTTAAGTTAAATCATAAAACGTACTTTTTAAACTTGTTTTTGCTTAAGATGATTTTCTAGTGTTTTTCTTTTTTTAAGATGCCTTCGCTAGCAATTCGTTATAATGCGGTTTGGTTTTGTATGGAAATTGCTTTGATTGCTCTTGCGATTTCGTCTTTTAACAATGTTTTATTTTACCTGTACAGCACTTTCAATTGCATCATTTGCACGAAATGGTGCTATAGAAATAAGAATTGATTGATTATTTGATAAAAAAAATAGGTGGAGATCATTTGCCTCCGAGACGGTGGCGCGTGCGTGTAACAGCGCTGGGCTACGAGGCTACGCGTCGTGCGTTCGTGTTCCTCGACTTGCTGGCGATCTTCGCAGCTCCGTTATTTCTGTGATTTAAACCAAAAAAAATCCGATTCATCCCAGCTCGATAACTTCATGGAAATGCATTGGCTTTGGGTGGTGCATTATTATTATTAGGCATCCAACAAACAAAAAACGAGATTATCACCTTCCTGCCAAGCATTTACAAATTTCCGAGGACAGCGCCTACCGAAAAGAGAAGAGGATGCTGGGAAAACAAAGGAAAATGTGGCAGTCCTGCAACCACGCCATTCGGCAACACCCCCCATCCTCTTGGCCTCGTGCTGCGTGTCCTCCCCGCTTCGGCACAGTACCACCCACACACATGCTGCCCCAAACCTAATTACAACTTGAACACGTTCTCGTTCTGTCTCTCTCCTCGAGTCGTACTAATGGCGCAGTTAATTGCGCTCACAGGACAGGTTTGACGTGCCTAATAACGGCCCGTCTCCGGCACGGAGTGTGCATCGCGCCCCCTGTACCCAACGGCGCAATCCGATACCACAGAAGCGTCGACGCCGTCTGCGCGTTGCGCCGCTCAAGCCCTGCCGTCGATCCACTGCTGGATGAGGGCCACGCCGCGCTGTTCGTGGAGGTTGTTTGATAATGCTCAGAGGGTTGGTGACAAGAGATGCGGTAGAGAGTTTGAGAACTGTAATTGGCTGGGATTGCACTAACAATGGGAGTTGCAGCTGTGCTGCAAAAGCAAACTTGCACGAAGAGTTATTGAATAAAAACAATACACATGGTGATTTCGGGACCACAGTGTATCCTTTGAAAATTCAAAGCATTGCGATTTAAACAGCAGACAGGAACGGCGTGGCAACACTCTCCTAATTCCTAAGCGGAACGATCCGAGACCGTACCACTCAGATTGCCCCCCTTAGGAATGCACCATTTAGCTCGGGGAGGAGGGGTGAGCAAAACCCAATCACTCAAAAAGGACAAATGTGCCCTAAGAGGTGACTGTGAGACTTGGCAGCACAGGGAGCTGCTCTCCTACCAAGCTCTCAGAGCTATACAATCAGCTTCAACCATTTTTCTCAGGGCTCCAATTCCGTACAAAAAAATAAATCCCTTAACATTTGCAATTTGTGCCCATTTACCTTGCGGTTTCAAATCCCACTCTCTCAGCATCCAGGAGCCTGGGTGGCACTCCTCCTCAACATGCAGATGATGTGACAGCTGCTGCCCCACGCGAGACAGCTCTCGTTTCGGAATTGCCCAACCTTTCGATAGCGGCTTCTTTTCTGGCCATCTAATCAAGAAGATCTGATTTGCTTGAAACAGTGCCATGCTGCACTTTTACCCTTACTTCAGAGCATCGCGTGGAGAAAGAAAAAAACACGTAGAAGCGCCCAATCTCTCTCCAGTATTAAACCTGCCTCCAGTTGCAGTATTGCCTGGCCTCAATTACCAGGAGCTGAAATTCCACCGTGCTGTTTTGAATCAAATGCAGCTTGCAGACACTGCGTGTGGTTTTTGTCAGCTCCCCTGCCCAAAGCGCCTTACCAAAAGGGTAATAAAATCTCCTTCCAAAATTCAACCAGTGTGTGATACGAAAAAAAAACCTGTAAAAGAGCAGTACCAATCCACTTTAGCATCGGGTGGCAGGGTGGCGCAAATGACATCAGTGTCTCACAACAAGAAGCGCCTGGGTTTGATTCCAAACTCGGGTGCTTTTTTTGCATGGAGATTGTAAGTTCTAGATTTGAAGCTTTCGTGACTTCAAGGATTCATACTCTTAGGTTTTTTCGGTAAAGTCACGTAGGTAAAAAATAAATTAAAATTAATAAAAGTACATTTAAATCACGACGTTTCGGAGGCAACACAAGCTTCCGTCTTCAGGTGGAACCGTCACAGCACGCTTGCTGTATCAAGTAAAATATTTAAAATTTTTAATAATATATATTATGAATAATTCATTTTTTAAATTGTTTTACCTACGTGACTTTACCGAAAGAACCTATTGTAAGTTCTCCCTCTAGTCGGCTTTCCTCTGGGTTCCTCGGTTTCCTCCCATAGGTAAAACAAAAAAAACCCACTCATGGTGTAAAATGGCACTGGCCAAATATCCCGATGCTAAAATTTGCCCACAGATCAATCAATTGAGATTACACACAGCAGCAACGCCCCTCACCGGGAAAGTAACATTTTTGGCAGGAACCTCCTAAAAAGCTTAATCATAATAATAATGCAAAAAAAATTGCATCCGTGTTTTTTGTGTGTGTAAAGCCTGGTCCCGGTGTAAAAAAAAAAAGTCTCCACAACATCACGGACTCGCCCAATCCTCACAAACATCCGTGGCCTCAAATTTCGATTTCAAGCTTTCGTGACTGCAGGGATTCATCTTCTTGGTTCTTTCGGTAAAGTCACGTAGAAGGGTAATAATTAAATAATAATAATAAAGTTTTTTTATGTTTTATTTTATTATTTTATTATTTCCCTTCTACGTGACTTTACCGAAAGAATCAAGAAGATGAATCCGTGGCCTCGTGCAGTGCTCCCCAATCCGTGGCTCGCACAACCTCGGGAGAGCCGTGGGAAGTGGCCCGCGAGATCGCCGATACAGCCCTTTGTCAACCCACCACTGGATTGATGGCCTCCCCATGCAGCGTCAGTTACCATGGTTGTTTAACCTATACCTCACCACACTGGCCAGTACGGGCTGGTGAAAGTGGCCGTACCCACAGCAAGTTTGGATCGTACTCTCCTAGGATGTCAGCCATGGGTGCGCAAACAGCCCTGTGTGCAAACCGCTGCACCAGCGCATCTCCCTGTTTAAAAAAAAGGTACAGTATTTTTACGGTGGTCACACTGCAGGGCATTTGTTACGGGCAATGAGTATATATATATAGTGCTGTGCTAATTCAGAAAGAACAAAAAAATATAATCGCATTTGAGCCAGGCAGAGTGCCGTGTCTCCACCGGCGCGTGAAACGTCCCCGTTCATCCGCCGAGATTAAAAGAGGTGGATCTTCTCAAATTGCCCCAGTTCTCAACCTAAAACTGCCCCCTGGATGCACACGCACTTTTTTTAGTAGCATGCGACGAGCAGCGGGTGCAACCGTACGGCCACTTACACACTCAACTAGTCACGTCGAATGTCCAAAGGGAGCCAAGGCACAGGCACACGTGGCGAAAATGAATAGCGAATGGTACACGAGGCTATTGTGCTGAAGCATTAATGCACGAGTAGAAGTCGCGTGCGTCGGCAGGGGCTGCAAGATTGCACCCGAGATGTTGCTTAAAATAGACATTTTAAGGCTCACTAGAAATGCATCGAATTGTGGGTGCAATGTATATTTTTTTTTATTTCCTTGTGCAAATAACGTGCCCGCGCAACGATAATGCTACATTTAGGTAAAAGGGGGGAGACGGTAAAAACAGCCGAACATAATTAGTTCTTGAATCAAATCCTGGCCCCCAATTTGCAAGAATGTATCAAATTGTAATGCTCATCGTGTTAACGGTGCCAAGAGGAAGGGAGTGATGGTATAGTGTCGTGGCATTAATAAAGTTGGGCATCATGACCTCGTGAAATTTGATCATAATTTTTTTGTTTATCCACGTCCGGAAACATGTTTTTAATAAACCTCAGTGTTTCACAGTCGTAAATTTCACAATCGCGTCGTTATTCTACTTGGTCTTGACACCACGTGCATGCGGAACGTATTTGTGAGAGAAAACATTTCTCTGGTCAAAAAATAGAAAACGTGACGTAAAATGGGCTTCTACATTTTGACAAAACTTCAATCGGAATTGTTGACTAATGCGAGAGATAGTTTGAAGAAATCCACAGTTACATTTCAGAAGGTTACACGTCAGCTGAACGCCAAGCGCTTGGGCAGCTCGCATGAAAATATCCCTAGAAACACAGCAACCAGAAGTGAAAATAATGCACACTGCCAGGAAGAAATAAAAAATGAGGAATGTCATCGTTATCGTAAACATTTCACAGCCTCACAAGGGGCCTGCACCACACAAGAGAAAGTAGCAGAGATGCTCAGGCCCATCAATGCATTTTGTCGACTGCGGAGAACGCATTCAGACTGCTGGGCAGACAGAGGCGGGGGTTGGGGGGGGGAGATGAATAATAAAACCACTTGTCCCCATTATTTCAAATGCCACTTCGGAAGATTGACCTGGCGACCTTTGTAATGCAAGTCCAGTGCGCTAATCATCACACCACGCTGGCAGCCCTCATTGTGGTAATCATAAAGGCTGGGTTCTCAGCTTCAGTTATCTTTACCAGCTCACGACAAAGACAAAGATCCCCGTATAGCCTTAACAGACTCGTTGGGGCAAGTGCTGATAGCGAGCACCTATGAAGGCCGGTACGACACACGAGGGGGTGAGTGGCCAGCACCACGCCCGGCCGCCTTTGTCTCCCCTTCGGCGATGCTTCCACGCATCGCACCAAGTACTCATTTGAGGCTGAGTCGACCTAGGCGAGGCACAGGACAGGTTCAGATTAATAGTCACCGATGTTGGCCGTGAGCGAGAATCAAACTCTGGTCGCCGGGGCTTGTAGCACGGCGCGTTAACCGCTGCACTACCGCGCACCCCGAAAATGAAACACGCGCGGATAATTTACATAATGCACCCGACGAAGGAAATCGTTCCACTTTCAAAAGAAACGCACTCAGTAACCTTATCACGAGTTTCAAAATAGGCGATCGAGTGTGAAATTTCAGTTTTGCCTTCATTAGAAACATTTAACCTAGTCTAATTTCATACAAGAACTCTTAACAGGAGATTTGAAATGGATCACAGAGTATTCCCGGCTTGCCCGGACATCACTCATCATTAAACATAAACTGGGTTAAAATAAAAATCGGTGTGACGTCAAGGGACCTCGCCGAACGGTGCAGCGCTTTGTGCGTTTTGACTCTCGCTCCTATGCAGAGTCCGGCCCTGCCCATAGGAATGTCGAATTTCCATCCACACGCCGGGGATCTACAACAGAGACGAGGACTGCGCCACGGTCCCTTGACCAAGGCTGGGGCTGGGATGGGGTAGACACGGGGACGGAATGGGCATCGCCCATCGGACCGCATGAACAGCAAGCCCCCCTCCTCATCCAACGCAGTTCTGAAACGAACTTGGCGACAGTCGATGTCCATGAAACGCAATTAGTCTGCAGTGCCGGAGTAGCGGCGCCCAGGGCCGGGTCGACCCAGCGGCGCCCGCCGGCTGCCCGGGTACCGTCGGTGAAATTTCGCGAATTTGCATTTGGGATTTGTTTTTTTCTTTCTGCCTTGCAGGTTAAAAAAAAAACGAAATTCCGTCGCTTTTCCGTAAAACCCTGCCAAATATGCACTTACCCCCAACCCCCAACCCCCCTCCTCGACCATCTGTTGCCCTGTAGTGCATGCCCCATCAATTAACGTCGTGCCACCTTCATTTAAATACTGAAACCCCGAAAACGAAAGAAGGCACGCGCGTTTTGTGCCACGGTTTGCTGCGACGTGACATGGAGAGGGAGCCGAGCCATCTGTTGGCTTACCCGGGCCACGCTCAGCTCTGATGTGGCCTGGCGACATTGATAGTGTCAGCCTGCACGATTTGGCACCCTTGAAACACCTGTTATGAAGGGACATTGAACCAGATGGTCCATTGGGGAAATTTAATATGCGACGTTATTTCCTGGTCGACATTAAAAAAAAAACATTGTGAGAAAGCCACAAGGATTGTTGTACGGAGATTGCTCCACGACTCCCTCAACAGGGAATGTGGAATTTCCTTGACAGCCTTCGGACCGCCAAATGAGAATAGCGTCGAGGTGTGAGTTGTACGTGTGTAGAACTTCTTTCGCACCTCACGTAGTCAACAGTGCTAATCGGAGTTGCGTTGGAAGGACAAACAAACTGAACACAAAAGCGTTTTTAAAGAAATCGAGTTTTCAATTTAAATTAAAAAGTGCATAGCTCCAGTGGCTTCCTAATATCGGAGGGAAGAGCGTTCCAGACGGCCCAATTAAGCGCATCTGAAAGCTCGCGATGCGGTGAGCGCCGTCTTTGTTCGATGGTTCGCCAAAAGCTGCCGCTGCTGCTGCTGCTGTTGCGAGGATGACCGTGAGAGTTCACGTGATGATGGTTTACGCTCCTTGACGAAATCAGCAAGGCAGCGTGGTTCATTTGTATTTCTGCTTCACTATTATTCTTTTTAGTTACGGACCCCACAGCGCACGTGCCCGTGCGAGGCAGGCAGCTTGGGACCGACAAAAATTGACACTACAATGAGCGGCGGCGCGGAGTGGATTTCTTTTTTTTTAAGGAAGAAGAGGAAGGGGCCCTCCCAGATGCGGCCGTCTGGTCCCATTAGCGGCACATGGACCAGAGATGGAAGGACGGTGTGGGGGGTGAGCTCGTGGGAGCATGAAGGGAGCAGCCGGTGAAAAAAAAAACCCAAAGCCCGTCAGTCTCGGTCTAAATTAATACAGCAACGCCATTAAGCAGCGGCGAGTATTTAAATCTGCCTGTCACTCGCGACGGCCGATGCTTCACACGAATAGAAGAAAAAAAAGAAATGTGAGAAAAAAGCACGTTGGTCCAGATTATACATTTGCATTTACGGCGAGCAAAAAGCTGCGAAATGCATTCTCACTCCGTCTTCTACTACGCGGTGATAGCAAAATTGTCGGTGTGCGTGCATGCGTGCAAAATAAAAAAATAAACCTAAAATAGAATAGAGGGGGAAAAACCTGTTAGAATGTGCGCAAGCGTCAAAATGTTTTTTTTTATATTCCACAGAGCCAAGTAAGGAATAAATAAATCTCAACCACAATGTGGGCTGGTGTGGGTGAGAATGAGCATTGCCAGACGTTGTTATATGCAACGGCTACTTAAAAGCATGCGCACTGCAAATCAATCCATGCTCATGCACAGGATTCGTGTTATGCAGCACCATTGCGACTCGAGAAGTGTTGGTCAGACCTGCAAAAGACACACGTGGGGTCACGGCAAGTTGCCTTTTGCAGCCATTCCACATTCCACTTCACTTTAGTCAAACTAGCAATTGGGTGCAGCGGGCATCTCTCGTTGCTGGTGCCGAGCTGACGGACGTTGGACATTCCACATTGCCCGCGATGGGAGCCAGTCTCTACACAGAATGAGAACATCTTCTTGGTTCTTTCGGTAAAGTCACGTAGAAGGGAAGTAATAAAATAATAAAAATAAAACATAATAAAATAATATTATATTAATAAAATAATATTATATTATTTTATTATGTTTTATTTGTATTATTTATAAAAACATAATGAAATAATATTATATTAATAAAATAATATTATTTTATTATGTTTTATTTTTATTATTTATAAAAACATAATGAAATAATATTATATTAATAAAATAATATTATATTATTTTATTATGTTTTATTTTTGTTATTTTATTACTTCCCTTCCACGTGACTTTACCGAAAGAACCAAGAAGATGAATCCCTGCAGTCACGAAAGCTTTAAATCGAAAAGAATGAGAATAGTTGACGATCGACTAAAAACGGTAATTGAGCTCATTGACCTTTCAGCAGTTCACAACAGGCCACATGCCCACAGGCACCTGTGATAGCTAATCGAATTGGCTGATGTTACACGTGAGAATTTAAAGTAGCCAAATAATCTGAGCGGATGTTCCGAAATGGGGAGGGCAAAAAACTGGAGGGCTCGGAGAGAAAAAAGAACCACGCCACCACCACGGGGAGAGAGAACATGCGAACGAACTCCAAATATACAACAGGCATCGGTCAGGGTCTGGGATCGAACCCACGCGCACTGAAGTGCCAGGCGAGAGAGATAGCATCTCCGCGCCACAGCGGTGGCCACAACTCAGTTAAAATTGTCCTCCCCTGCGCTCGCTCGTTCGCTGTAATCTGCCCTGAACACAAATTCAAAATCAATGCATGCGACTTTTGTACAACACACACACACACCACACACACTGCATTGCAGGCGATGCCACAGCGACAGTAACGCTCTTGACGACCCAACGGGCTCAGTGTGCCATGCCAGCGAGCAGTCCACTGGACACAATAAAAAACTAACACACGGTGTCTCTCTCTCTCTCTCTGCCACCTGCTGTGACGACCACGTTTAGAATTGAGGTTCTTAGAATCGAAGAAACACTTTTTTAAATAATCAGAAACCAGGGACGTTTATAACAACGTCTGAGGTCAAAACAGACTCGAAATTAGGCATTTTAAAATAAAGCACAGGTTCAACACAATAAAGCATTGAGTTGATCTGAGAATAGGTTGTCCCTTTGTTTCTGGAAACAAAACAGCTGTGTTAAGATGTTAAAACACCAAACTGAAACCTTTAACAAGGAATCATGTCTGCATTAACCACAGTAATTGTGCTCAGAATGCAAACAAAAAACATACTCTGATTGAAAAACTGATTGGTCCACGCCAGAGACAAAAAGCTGTCTCTGGTGTGGACCAATCCGTTTCAAAGACAATGCATGTATTATCAGAGTGTGTTTTTTGTTTACATTCTGACCACAAGTATTTGGTTAATGCAGACATGATTCCTTGTAAAAGGTTTCAGTTTGGTGTTTTGACATCTTAACACAGCTGTTTTGTTGCCAGAAAAAAGGGGAAAACCTATTCTCATATTTGCGCACTGGCAAAGGAGGTCCCATGACATTGCATTGATCGTCAAATTGAGCCTTTTTGTGTAATCTGCTCAGCAGTTGCCCATTTATTATCATTAGGTGTGGGTATTATTTTATTGTTGACCGATAAAAAAGAATATTTTTTTAAAGTGAGCCGGTGCACCTGTGCACAATGCGCAGAGCGCTGAACGTTACAGATTCAAGCAGCAAATCCTGCGCGGACCGAACTCACGAACACCGCTCTCTGCGTGCGGGAGCGAGCCCTGTGGGCACGAGTCAGAATCACGGCTCTTCGGCTGCCAACAACAAGGTCCTTACTCATGCGACATTCCGTAAAACGAGAACAGGCCCTCCCTGTCACTCAGACAATTCGTACGGAGCGAGCGCGGTCAAAGCACCACCCCCTCTCCCCGCCCGCATGCTATCGCAGTCGTTTGGCGATGCTTGTTAGCCTCGAGTGAATATTTCACGTTGCTATGGCGGAGGCCGGGTCGACCAAAACCGGTAACCGTCCACCAAAGTGGGGTCCTCGTATTTATCGAAAGCTGATGTCTTCTCCTCGCTGTGCGTCGCACACAGTCGTATTTAGGGGGGGGGGGTGCCTGGTATGCAGGACGTCGTGGGTTCGATCCCGACCCGACGCCTGTTGTATATTTCGAGTTTGCGTGTCTCTCTCTCTCATCATCATCATCACGGTGGCTAGGAGATGTTAATGACTTCGCCTGGTATGCGGGAGGTCGTGGGTTCGATCCCGACCCTGACGCCTGTTGCATATTTGGAGTTTGCGTGTCTCTCTCTCTCATCATCATCATCACGGTGGCTAGGAGATGTTAACTACCTCGCCTGGTATGCAGGAGGTCGTGGTTCGATCCCGACCCCGACGCCTGTGGTATATTTAGAGTTTGCGTGTCTCTCTCTCTCATCATCATCACGGTGGCTAGGAGATGTTAATGACCTCGCCTGGTATGCAGGAGGTCGTGGGTTCGATCCCGACCCCGACGCCTGTTGCATATTTGGAGTTTGCGTCTCTCTCTTTCATCATCATCACGGTGGCTAGGAGATATTAACGACCTCGCCTGGTATGGAGGAGGTTCGTGGGTTCGATCCCGACCCCGACGCCTGTTGCATATTTCGAGTTTGCGTGTGTTTCTCTCTCATTCTAGATTTGAAGCTTTCGTGACTGCAAGGATTCATACTCTTAGTTCTTTCAGTAAAGTCACGTAGGTAAAAAATGAAACGACCTCGCCTGGTATTAAGGATGTCGTGGGTTCGATCCCGACCCCGACGCCTGCTGTATATTTGGAGTTTTCATTTTCTCCCCGTGGTCGCGTGGATTTTTCTCCACGCCCCACCGTTGTCTCCCTGCACATTTAGAATCAACGTCACACGTTTAGACTATTTGGCTGCTATACATTTCCACACGATAGGCCACTTCGTTGAGCTATCGTGTGTGGCCAGTTTGATTCTGAACAAGAGCTATAGAGCTCAGTGGGCTTCACCTGGTCAAGTAAAACTAGTTTTTTGTATTCTTGGTTCTATCGGTAAAGTCACGTAGAAGGGAAATAATAAAATAATAAATATATTTAAAAATTATTGTTTTATATTTTTCTTATTTTAATATTTATTGTTTAAAATTGTTAGTATAATTGTTGCTACTTATTTTATTATTTATTTCTGTATTTCTATAATTGTATTGTTTCTATTATTTATTATTTATGGTTTTATATTTTCGTTATTTGATTATTTTCCTTCTACGTGACTTTACTGAAAGAACCAAGAATATGAATCCCTGCAGTCACGAAAGCTTTAAATCAAAAAAATATTTTGGTAGTTTTATTCAGTACCGGGTACGTGATGGTGAAATTTCCCGGTTCTCTTTCCCTGCTGGAGGAAGTCGTCCACGCCGGTAGCTCGAGGCGATGGCTGACTGTTGGTCTCAGCTGGATTTGAACTCGAGACCCTTGTAATTGCCAGCCTATTATAAGATTACCATGTAAATTACGTGGCAGTGTATATGTATATGTTTTTCAACGTACAATATAAGTCAAGGGGGGAGGGGGGGTCTCTGTGTTCAAGTTCATTTATTCAAGTTCATGTATTAGGTATAGCCCTGTGAGCCATTCGACTCTTGAATCGGGTGCAACCGCAACAAACAAAATTCAAAAACATGAACAAGAAAACATCTTAAAGTGACTACGTGACTAAGTGCAAACAGAAAATCCAAGAAAAGACAGCAAAATATTGCAGAAAAAACACCGTACACCAACGCTGTGTGCAACAATTTTGACTTGAAATCGAAAGACAGCCCTGGCAAGGAAAATCCACAACGAACACGTTCCAGGTTTGGAGCCGCCTAATTAAAATGGGACGTGTTGTTCAGGCCCATTGACACTGGCGTGTTTGAGCGCGTATCCCACATGTCCCCGGCATCAAACCACAACTCCTGGCGCCAGAATATCTTCTCTCGGGGCCGTCTGTTTCTCTTCCACTCCGCCGCATTGGAACGAGAACTCCGCTGAAGATGATGGTGGGGGGGTGGGGGATAGGGGGAGTAAGTAACGGATCCTGGCCGCGAGACTCCCTACACCCACCCCTACCCACGGTCACCCCCGATCCCTGAAGAAGGCCGTCTCGGTTCACCTCACACCACCCCAATCCCCGCACTCACTACACACACACAGAGTGCTCGCTACACACGAATCGCAATTGCGTGCCGATCTCGTCAAGAAGCATAAGGGGCCGTCCGTAAATGACGTCACGCGATTTTGGACGATTTTTGACCCCCCCCCCTCGTCACACGGCGTCACAAAAAGTCAGACCCCCCCTCAAATATGACGTCCCGAGCTCTGCCCCCCCCGCCCAAAAAAATTAAACATGCTTCAAATCGCTTTAAACTATTGTCATTGTAGTGCGTATTTAATGTGGCGCTGCACTCTGATATTGTAGGAGTAAAGATGTATTAAAACGTTCTTTAATTAAGTAGAAAGTGTTTATATTTATTTTAAGTTTCGTCACAAATGTCTGACCCCCCCCCCCACCCTTAGGTGCGTGACGTCATTTATGGACGGCCCCTAAACCATCATCTCGCGAACTCCCACGGTCATACTCGCAGCGGCAGCTTTTGGCGAACCATCGGACAAATATGGCGGTCATCGCGCCGCTTTCGGATGCGCTTCTGCGGCCGTCTGGAACGCTCTTCCTTTCGCCGTGAGGAAGCCAATGGGGCTATGCACTTTCATATCAAGATGGAAAACTAATTTCTTGAGAATGGCGATGATTTGGTGGGGTGGGGGGGGGAAGACGCCTTCATCGTCCAGTAGTGGATAGATCATGTTTGCTCCTACTACATCTACGACTGCTGCTGCCGCCGCCGCTGACGACAACTGGGACTTTTAGCATATTTCATATTTATTCTTGGTTCTTTCGGTAAAGTCACGTACTTAGAAAACCAAAAATGAAAAAATAGATTTATTTTTATTTTATTTAACTTATTTTTCGTGGGTTTTTTGCTTTTATTATTTTCAATTTGTTATATTTATTTTATACGTATTATTTTTATTTGTCATTTCAATAAATTTTATTATTTTGATTTACAAAAAAAAATAGATTTCTAGTTTTCTATTTACGTGACTTATCCATCGACTGCCGTTGCGCCGGCGGCAAAACGCGGCCGTGCGGGCGCCTCTAATCCTCGGCCGAACGTGCCGAGTGGCACCGGCGATGCTGACGCGGGGTCGGCTCCTGCTACGCACGCTAGCCGCGCGTAGCTGGCGCTGCCTCCAGACCCATGGGGGGGGGGGGGGGGGTGAGAGAGAGAGGGGGGGATAGTTCACCCGGCTGTCGATGACCGAGCGCATCGGCGTCAGGATTAGCACCCCCCCTCCCCCCCACACACGTGAGATGGCTGGAGCCGTGTCCCTCCAAACCACCTACCCGACCACCCTCCTCCCAGGCCCCTCCGCCCCATACCGTGAGTCCAATCTGTCCGGCCGCCGGCTCCGGGGACACGAACCGCAATTGCCCCCCCCCCACTCCACACCTCTCTCCGTGCCACACACGCGCTCGTACCATCTGCACAGATTCATGTTTTTTACCAATTTTTTGGGTTAAATTTCGAACCCATTTTCTATTGATAGCACCCCCCTCCTCCTCCTCTCCCCCTGCCAGCAGCGACCGATGCAGCGCTCGGAGGATTCGAGAGTTGGTGAGCGGTGGCGGATGTGGCGCGTTCCACCGAGCATCTTCTTGTTTCCATCTGATCGTAACAGAAAAGAGGGAGCAGTGCGCGAGGTGTTTGCCACGGAGTTTTATTTTGTTTTGTTTTAGCAGTCAGTGAGAATAGCTAACGGCGGTTTTACGTTTGGCGTTAGGAAGTGAGCAAAGTAGGAGAGATGAACATCGTTGCAGAGATTATCACCATCACCATCATCACCATGATTATGTTTAAATCTATAATTGGGGATATTTTCAAAATGGAAACGAGTTAACATTTGGAATTTAAAAAAATGGCACATTTTGTAATGAAGAGATGCATGTTATCGGCATGCTCTAATTATAAGGAACGAGGTGGATGATTGCATGGAACACGCATGCTGAACACCGTGCATCACAATTAACAGCGGGCACCGAAGGCTTCTGTCCACGTGATAATCTCTGCATGTGTGTACACACGGGGACGTTGCTAAATGGTAACTAAAATGGAACATTTGTCGAATCGGTGGGAAATGGGCATCGTTTTCAGTGTACAGGAATAAAATATATGATAAATGTAATATTTTTCGATTTAAGGCTTTCGTGACTGCAGGGATTCATATTCTTGGTTCTTTCGGTAAAGTCACGTAGAAGGGAAATAATAAAATAATACAAATTTAACAATTAAATTCTTACGACGTTTCTTCCCGTGGTTTTCACACCTGATGATGATTGCTTGTGTTGCAATCGAAACGTCTTGATAATTTTATTGTTTTATTTTTATTATTTTATTATTTCCCTTTACGTGACTTTACCGAAAGAACCAAGAATATGATAACTGTAATATTAACCAAACACGTGATACTGAAAATAATATGTCACAGTATCCTCCGACCTTAAATCGTGTGTTACTTTAAAACATTAATTCCTGTCACCAGAACAGAAGCGCATCAATATTAAACAACAAAACCATTATCGTAATGCCACGCGAGAAATTAATGTTACGTATTTATAAATATCATCCACGTATCATACTCTTTTTGGTAAAACAGTGGCACAATTTGAGATGCAATTTTCTCAAATGTAAATGTACTGCAGTGCTATTGAATGAGCTTAAAAAAAGGTGGATGTTTTACTGTATGTACAGTATGTCGAACTTCATTCGCACCATACATAGCCAACCGTGCTAATCGGCGGTGCGGGGGGAAGACAAAAGTTAGAAAACAACAAAGTTTTAAATCGAGATTTAATACACGTTGAAGCATATCAGCACCACTGCCTATCAATGTAGATCAACCCACCATCTCAAATCACAATGTCTGACCACCTCCCCATCACGCAGCTGCGTCACCACCGCTCTCCTTAAGCGCACCACAACCACCACACCACCTCGCTCCCACTACGTCACACTGCCAGCCTTCGTGCAAACTGCCATCGCACTGCCTCATACCGCACAGCGTTAACCACCTCCTCGCCACCCATCACCAAACGCGATAAACCCTCACCACCACACCAGCAGCATTGTTCAGCCACCATTTACCCCGCCACCAAACCACCACCAGCCCTACCACCGTCAACACCCAAATTAATCACCACCACATTACACCGCTTCTACCATCAGTCTATCACTCCTACCACCACGCTCTACCACTACGCTCTACCACTACAAAGACAAATAATCCCCCCCCTCTCCTCACTCCGTATAGCCTTAACAGGCTAAATCTTGACTTAAAGCTTTCGCTTTCGCGACTGCAGTAATTCATATTCTTTAACAGACTCATGGGGCAGGTGCTGTTACAGCGAGTGTCACCTACGAAGGTCGTTGCAGTGGTATGGCGTCATTTTTAAATCCTTTATATTAAGTTCACTTGCGCGCTTGCTTGCTTACGACCGTGCAAATCTTTCGGTCGTTTTTTAACCCACTTCCCGTGATCCAATCGAGCTGACATTTTCCACACAGACTCGTTGTGCGTGACAATTACTATTCGTGAAAAAAAATTTCCAAAATTTTACACTTTTTAGGACAAAAATATTATATTTAATTACCAATTGCTTAATGGTTGCATGCAATCATCTGACCCATAGGTGGCAGCCATCTCAAGCCAGAGGACGAGAGGACTCTAGCCGCCACGCATATAAAGGATTTATAGTGAAAAACTTTGTTTTTACGGGTTAATTTTTTCCTAACGGCCACACGGCGTGTGTCGGCACCGCGTTCGTTGTGGTACGAGTCGAAGTGGTACATTAGCGAGGTTCCCTTGCACGTGCTCAAGCCACTTGGCGTTCCCGTGATGAAACCCTGCCTCTCCACATCGTGGATCGATTGTTGCACCATTCCTTTTCACAAAACTAGAGGCACGTTTAACTCAAACATTTTAAACGAAGCACCTTTTTTTTTCTATCACGGCAATTTTTTTTTAAAAACTTTAATCACATTCAGGTGTAAAATAAATGTTAAGCCAATGCAATTTAAATCTTTTTTCTGGTACTTTCCATTTTCCAAACCTCAATTTTTGCGCCAAATTATCTAATATTTTGCGGTGATTTCACTGCAGTATTCAAGAGGCAACGAATGGAAATGGAAAAAGCCAACGGAGAGCCACAGCACACAAAACGGGTCCACGTACGAACAGAAATAGGTACAGATAAAACAAACTAAGTTAATTTAGCATCCGCACTCTGCGAGATGCAACAGTGGTTCATGCACCGCTCTATGAACCCGGCGACCTGAGTTTGAGTTCTCCACACGGCTAACATCAGTGACGGGCGATTTGTGAATCGCCTCTTAAATCCTCCCCCACCTCCCCCACCACCACCACCGCCTTCACAAATCCATACCGACCCAGCTTGGCGAAGTATGGTCGACCAGCCAACAAGGCCTTCATCCAACAGCGGAATGGCAAAAAGGGATGCGGGCTCTCATTACTCCATACATTTCGGCAACGTTTCCGGTTAATGCGCATGTTAAAAAAATAAGGGGGAAAGAATTCTTCATCGCTACAAGGGACACCTCCTCTGCCTTCAATCCTAATCCAGGGTTTGTTATCGTTCATCACTAAGCGGGCAATGCGCGTGGCTGCAAATTTCTAACACGACGCGGATAGGTGATCAGGATGCGTTTTTCGCTTCGCCGCCCGCGGGTCAGTCGGCATGCGGGAGCGATGTGTGTGCATCGCTGCGTCGCCGTGCCTCGCCTCCGGTAGACGGGAGCGGATTCCCAATATTTACGATATCAGCAGACGAACACGCGGCCACCCACACAAAGGCAAAAGTCCCCCCTCCATATAGCTTTAACAAACTGTAGGGGCAAGTGCTGTGAGCGAGCACCGAAACAGGCCGGCACGGCACAAGAGGGGTGGGTGGCCAGCACCACGCCCGACCGCCTTTGTCTCCCCAGTGGCGATGTTTACACATTTCGCACCGGGTACTCATTAGAGGCTGAGTCCACCTAGTGGAGGCCCAGGACCGGTTCAGATATTCGTCACCGGTGTTGTTGGCCGTGAGCGGGAATCGAACCCGGGTCGCTAGGTTCATAGCGCAGCGCGCTAACCGCTACACTTCCGCTCCCCACACACACACACCCACATACACAGCCACCCACACACACACCCATATACACCCACATACACACACACACACGTTCATTCCAAGAATATGACCGGGCGTTGAATTTAAGAGGGATGCGGTAATAATCAAGTTGATTCCACCCCCCGCGCCCCTTTCAATGCATGCGGGAGTAACAGTCGTTAAGTGTCATTCCAACAATGGCACGAGAGGCGGCGGGGTGGTGGTATTCAGTCTCTCGCGGCCCAGAGCTTGGCCAGGACACGCACTGATCGCTCTAATTGCTGGATGCTACAAAGCCAAACATATTCCAGTGGCAGCTATAACGCCTTCGGATGCGCCCAGAGCCCATAGCCGTGCGCATATCACAATTGTTACTTCTATTTATGATAATTCTTTTTTTTAACGTCTCCCTGTCATATTGTGTCAATTATGTTTTCGCACCATTTGTATATTTTGATCTTCACACTCGTGTGTTCCACTCGTGGTTATATTAAGATGCCCCTGGCAGCACAGGAAATATCTCATTATTGGACGCTCGCTTGATTATAAATAAAGGATTATTATAAAAAAAGAATTCACAGCCTAGAATTGTAAAATTAATAATAAAATGAAAAATTTAATCTGCGCAAGCTTACATATCAACGTTATAAACGGAGGTTTTGATGGGACCTTCAATTCAAAGTATTTTTAATGATTCTAGGTAAATAAATGCATGCTGTGTCTGGTGAGCAGATGTGTGTAGCGGTTAGAACGTCACGCTACGAACTCGTGACGAATATCTGAACTTGTCCTGGGCCTCCCCTAGATCGACTCAGCTTTAAATGAGTACCTGGTGCGGTGTGTGTGTGTGTAAACATCTCCACTTGGGAGACAAAGGCGGTCAGGCGTGGTGCTGGCCAACCCACCTCCTCGTGTGCCGTGCCGGCCTTCATATTAGGTGCTCCCTAACAGCACTTGCCCCAACAGTCTGTTCAGGCTACACGGGGATCTTTGTCTTATCTGCAGCATTGAGTTGTCACGCTCAACAACCATTGCACACAGGCACATTACACGTTTAGACGATTAACCAAGCAGCAGGAATGCACAAATGTGACAAATTAATTTTGAAAACGTATTCAAAACATTGAGAACATTGCAAATGAATCGCCGTGAGCACATGCATATCTATGCATACTTTTTTTGCGCACCGTACGTAGCCAACCCTGCTAATCGGAGGTGCGGGGCAAGGCCAATAATTATCTCGAGAACAGCTCCTTGGACTAATCCTCCTTCGGTGGCAAATTTCAAGGAGAGGCACCAAAAGGGAGGTGGACAGTGAACGTGAACCCGCAGCGGATGAAGACGCCGAACGAATCGGGTCACGCAAAAGGCAGCGCTCCGGTTGCACATTCGGCGATGCGGAAACAGAAGCCGAAGCAGTCGCAGGCCTCGTCAACATTCTCCTGCGGAGATGGCACGCGGGCGCGCACAGGCGGAGAGAGGGGAGCGTCGCGCCGGTCACGCGCGCAGACTCTGCGTGGGAGCGGAGGCACGCGGTTATTCTCACACGCGAACATCTGCCACCGCCCCCGCTGCTGTGACCCCGTAATGAGCAAACGACATTGATAGTGGCACGAAACTTGGGTGTCCATTTAATAAACAAAAAAAGGAAGTGGGAGATAAAGGGTCAGACGTTTTTTTTGTTTTTTTGTTCTGGACCGTCAATATTTCGGACAAGTCGAGAAAAGTCATCGTTATATTTATATATAAAAAATAGGAATTATTCCTCATGTATTTTTTTTATTTTTCACCGTCACGACCGGTGTGTCACGTGCTGTGCTTTGAGCCCTCGTGGTTTGTTTTACAGCGGACGCCCTGATGAAAAATAGTTTGTACAGAATGTAACCACGTGCAGATAATTGGTCAAATGACAACTCATCCACTGCGTTCTAAAATGTTTTTTTTTATTCTAGGAAATTAAGAGGAAGTATAAAGTCGCGTCCTATTTGCGAGTTGGATATGTATACATTTTAATCGCTTCTTTAATTTTGTTTAAAGTGTAATCTAATAACAAAAAATTGGAAGTGACTAGCTGTCTCTTAAGTTTGTCCCACTTATGCTTCGAGTGGGGCAAGCTATTGTAGCAAAACAAGCAGACCTATTTACCAAAGATCAAAACACAAATGAATAATCTCAACCATGGAATGACGACCCAGTAATCCTTCAATCCAAAGGAGAGTCAAAATAAACTCGGAAAATTCCACTCCCATTTTAGCCATCCTATCGCACCATACATACACTCTTCATCAATATTATTCAGAACGTAATAATGGAAAGTTGAGGCCAACCGACCATGCCAGCGAGTCAGATTTCGGATGGCTCAAAGCTGCCACTGACCAAGCGTAGACCATCAGGTTCTGAAATCCGAGAACTGAATATTAAGTGCCATTATACCGACCTCTTGAAGGCTACCAAAGAAGGCATTTGACTCCGTGGCAAATTGAAGCCCTCATCCCAATGGCTCACTGAGAACCAAGGCCCGGTTATAAAAGCGGCGAGCGAGGGCAGGATGGCAGCTCCAAAAGGGGGGCACAACACTTCGCAGAGCATGTGCGACCACGGTGACAAGGAACGATGCTATCAGCTGATGTGCACCATCTCGTTGCATCGTTCGATCGCGATACTTTGGATGGACATGGACTTGAGAAGGCATTCATCCAGCAGTAAAGAGAGCACAGCTGCCGATGGTGATAATACCTCAAAACACAATAGCATAACTTTAAATCTAATTGATTATGTGGGCGTTACGATTAGGGTACTGGAAATTAGGAGACATGTCATCGAATAATATTGTGTTCAATTCTCGGCTTGTCAAGATGTATAAATTCAATCACATTAGACGTTCATGGCATGTGAAAATTTACATCACAAATTTAAAACAGGGTTTTTAAATGATACATGTTCACACGTACACCTACTAAGCGTGATGATGCAATAATGAATTAGATTTAAGTGGATTTCACCTTAAAATGTTTTACCAAACTGGCAACTGAAAGATTTCCAAATTGCATTTGCGAATGTATGTTTAAGTGCCGTGTATATTAAAGAAAAAAAATCATGCTCATAGGTGGAACGCATGATGCGCGAGACGTTGATTTTAATTGGGAGCATACGGCATATTGGATTAATTCCATTTGCCTACGATGAATTCACAACCGCACAGAAACGAACAACGAGGCACAACACTGCCGCCGATTTCCGCTCGGCATCTGTAGTTCTAGGGCAACGCTTCCCGTGCAACGATACCCGCGGAAGAGCGATGATTGATTGTGTGTGTGGATTGATGCTCGCTAACAGCACTCGCCCCCAACACTCGCTACTTATCTGGCGACCCGAGTTCGATTACCGCTCACGGCCAACATCAGTGATGATTATCCGAACCGGATCTGGGCCTGCCCTCTGGTCGACTCAAATGAGGACCTGGTGCGGTGTGAAAACATCTCCACTCGGGAGACAAAGGCGGCCGGGCGTGGGGCTGATCACACCCCCCCCTCTCGTGCACAGTGTCGGCCTTCATGAGATGGTCGCTAGCAGCACTTGCCCCAACAGTCTGTTAAGGCTACACGGGGGATCTTTGTCTTTGTCTTGCGCTGCGCTGCGTGTACAGATATCCGTGCCGCCCGCTCAGCACTTGCCCCAACAGTCTGTTAAGGCTACACGGGGGATCTTTATCTTTGTCTAGTGCTGCGCCTCTGCGTGTATAGATATCCGTGCCGACTGCTCTCGGAGGGAAATTAAAATCAGCCACCCTCATCAGCTACCCACGCTGCGGTGACATTCATAACGCAAGGGCCATCCGAATTACAGCTTACAGAAGCAATCTAAACAAGAGGGGGGAGGGGGTTGAAATTCCACTTTCTTGTGTTTAAACAAAAAAAAATCGCTTCTCGTTGCAAGCGACGAAACTGTGAAACAACGTTTGGTGCTTAAGTGTATTTCTTGTTATTTATAAAAAGCAACGTTCGTTCACGTATACGAATTGAAATCTATTATAGTAAAAAATGCTACGTGAGAATCGCCTATTCCAGATGCAAATCCATTTAATTACACGAGTGAGCGGACATGCATCTCCCAATAAATTATGGAACAAATGCAGCTACAACCAAGCGCGAGAAAACATTCGGATGCCGGAACGAAACAGCGCATTTGCAAGGTAACGTTCTAAATCTTCCGGTTTCCGTGAGTGATGCGCATTGAGTAGACATCTTTCGCACCGTACAATAGAAGTTCACACGCACATATTGGTTCAGCATCAGAATGAGATCGCCTTGCTTCCCTTCCAGTCGAGCCAGGCTTTATCGACAGCTAAATGCCCCAAACCAGATTACAAGTCGAGGCATTTCCTTTCGCATCTGCATTGGCAACCCCGAGCCCATTTGCACGGGGTGGGCATTACATCCAGACTACAAACACTATCAACGAATTGCTACTCAATTGATGGACTCCTGACAGCCACTTGTTCTAACCTAAACATTGACATCTTTATTGAGCATGCAGGCGATTCGCTCCATCCAGGCGCTTAATGTCCGAGGTTGAAAGTAAACATTTCGCCCACAGTGGCAAGTTAAACACGCATTCAAAAGAGCCTCACATTTTTCTCGATGCAGTATTTATCAGCCGGATGCTGTTCGGCACAACGTCCGACGTTTCGCTCCGCGCGCCACGAGCAAAACATCGGAGGGCAACGTGCCGTGCAACATCATCCCCCACACACGGGAGAATGCTGCACAGCACAATCACGAAAAAAACGCACGTGGCAGTACAATGTGAGACGAATTGACGAGCGTGTCTCCTGCTCAGCTGCAGGTGAAGCCACTGCATGGACCGGAAACACAGCCGCCACTGGCTCATAGCGGCATGTGCGTTTAAATAACCCGCAGCCGCTGGGCTGGTGTTCATGGTAACGCTCCAGAACATGGACACGTGGTTTAGTTTGGGTTGCGGTGACGTCCTCAACAAAAGCACGGAGCCTCACCACTGCTGCATTGCTTTGAACCGCACCGTTTGCGAAGCGGGCGTTCAACGGAATTTTCTTAAATTGCATTTCTCATCCAATAACGTTATTTCAGTTGACATTTTCATAACTGGCTATGGAAAAAAACGGGAACATTAACATTTGTACAAGTGGAAAGTGAAAGGGCAAAAAATAAACCGCCAATAAAAAAAAACTTTATATGCATGCATTCCAAAATTGCCATTAATTGAAATCTCGCAGAGTTGTTATTATTCCATACACGGTTAATAATCACGTGCATCGGGAATCGTTACCAATCAGTGGCAGGATTTGGCAAGAAGCAGCTCTGGAACTTTCCAAAATAGCTCCGCCGGCAACCGCACCATTACAGAAATCAGTAAGCGTGGTTTTTAATAATAATAATAATACTTGCCACATTTCTGTTTTGGTAAAAATGCTTCTGCAAAAAAAAAACAATTAAGTTCAATGCAAAAAAAAAGCAAGGCAGTGTGTGTGGGGTGGTGGCCAGTGGACAGCCAGACCGATCCCAGCTCGGTTGCTCTGGGTAACGACGTGACGTTAACTGGCGCCCTCCCTTGCCGTACGAGCCGAGACCGGCAGGAAGGAAAACATAAAAAAAGAAATAAAAAGAAGCAGGGTTCTCAGCGGCTGTTAAACGCCAATTCGTATGGAGAGAGGACATTTGTTTGAGTTGTTGCTTGCAGAGCTGCGAGGAGGAATGAGTCCACGCAGTCACAGACAGACATACGAGCGTTACATAAAATATAGAAACGTGGAAGTATTTGGTGATGATCGTACACGTAAGAACATCGGTTCTTGGCCAGTAACCGAAAAAGGCTTAGAAAACACATCGTCCCGAATATGATGACAACACGAAAAGTCAAAGAAAATACATAACGCGACAGATAAGATTTTTTTGGGGAATATATCATAAAAATGAGCAACTATGTTAACGACAGTTATGGATACGTAAATTAAAACATGGTTAACAATTTGTTTTTTAGATAGATGTCATAGGGAACAGCCGAATGTCTCGTAAAATCTGGGAGCTCTAGTGGCCTGGGAATGCCGCTCACCGACAGCAGATGACACAGCCGACACCGCAGATACGTGGCCACGTAAACCTTGATCTTTGGGATTAAAGACTTTTTTCGTGAGACTGCATTGGCAGTGGTGCACAAAGCCACGGCCCCTTCATCATAGCAGAGAGGGCTTCTTCACGGCCAGGAACATGGCCTCTTCATATATTTTTAGGGCAGCGTTATTGACAAAATATGTTGAGGTTTAGTTATGTGCGCTTAATCTTTGATAGGTCAACTCAGACTGTCACGACTTTGCGGCAGAGTATTCCTCTCTTGGGCTTGGCAAGCGAGAACCATTCTCATTCAGCAAAATGCATTTTCAGGCAGTGCCTTTTTGCCAGTCCAGAATCGTGGGTCCATTTTTGCAAATTGCATTTTTAACAAAAAATATTCCACAGAAATGGAAAACCAAAGGTTAACAAAGCTTTTCACGAAACGTTTCTGAACACTTTTTTTATGGAAGCTAAACATATTCATCTTGCAAATGTGCTATGTATGAACAGCGCAAGTACATGTGAAAAAAAGACATGACATGGAATCATTACAATTGGCTGCAAATACGAGCGTTTTAACCGAATATGGCATTCAGAAATCATATTAACGAAAGATAATGAACGGCATGCAGAATGGTGTCATCTAAAATGGAATTGATTTCTATTTTTTACGTCAGGTCTTTGCGAGCCCGAGTCACGTGACAAAGTAAAATGAATTAAAAACTGCGGTGGGTCGCCAGGTCAAAGGTCACCGTGTGAGAGCGTGTGCAGGTGTCAGCGACTGTGAGATGCCGATAACAATGGCCAAAGCACAAACGGAATGAATTATCACCACGTTATAATTTCATCATTTACAGCCTCTTTATCAATCCACCGTTGGATGAGAGTTTTTTTTCATGGAGCGGGGGAGAGGGGGAGGGGGTGATCGACAATTATTCACGATGCTTGCCAATGCCGGTTTGCAAAGAGCTTTGGTGCGGAGGGAGGGAGCCGTGTCTAGCACCAGTTTAGTGACATCGCTCACCGCTCACGTTTCATCCTGTGGCTGGGAATCAAACCGAGGTGGGGCCTGCTTGATCGTGGTGCGCTCAACACTGTGCGCACCGCCAATCCATATTGAATTGACAAAAAAACAAAAAAGTGGCTTCACCCCGATGTGGGTCACGAAGCGCAGGTCTCTGTCCGACCGGCACATTTTCCGGAGTAAAGGTTGACCGGGAACTGCAAGGCGTACATTTCGAATGCCATTGGGCTACTCGCGGCTGGCACAATCTCTTGTGGGGGTGTGGGCGGGGGGTGCTGGAGATGCCGCCCCCCTCCCCAACCACCCCCCCCTCCAAACCTCCCCCCAATCCCCCCTCCCCCTGTGTCCAGTCGTCGCTAAGGCAACGAACATTCTGGAAAAAAAAATAAAAAAATATCGACGGAGAATGCCAAAGCATAACCGATTCGATGCCCCTTTAAATAAACTAGCAGAGAACGGGGAATGGATTTCCACTCGACGCATTTCGCACGACGCCGAGGGCACGGAAACGGGCGGTGGCAACGGGTCCCCTGGGGCAAGGGCGTTCGCCGCTTGCTGCCGAGGTTCGCGGTTCGAATCCGGAGCAGCAGTCCACCCCTGGGTACGACTGCAGTTTCAACCGTACACATATACGCCGTCTGCATGGCGGTGGACGTGTGCGTGCACGTGTGTAGACATTCTGCCACGCTGTGCGTCGCAAACCGCGATAAATCGGAGGTACCGGAGGATGGGGGGGGGGTGGGGCACAAACTAAACACAAAAAGCAGTTTTAAAAGAAATTAGTTTTTAATCTGGATTTCAAAAGTGCGTAGCTCCAGTGGATTCCTAATATGGGAAGGAAGAGCGTTCCAGGGGGCCGCAGGAGCGCGCATGAAAGCGCCGCGCGATGCGGTGACCACCGCCTTCTTTGTCCGATGGCAGCAGCTAAAAGCCGCTGCTGTGAGGACGGTGGTTGATGCTCCTTGACGTGAAAGATCCCTCCCCCCTTGGTTGTCATTCGAAATGAGTTCTATTACCATTGTGTGTTGGCGTCATGGTTCACATTTGAAACATGGCCCGGGATTGCACACGAGTGACATTGCGCCCAACTGCCTTTGTGGTACAGCCCTGTGCCATGGAACAAATACCAAAATGTAAAAAAATGCGTCGTCGTTCACATTTAGTTTTTATAAAGAAAGCAGCAATTAAGAGGTCAAAGCAGCCACACAGCTTCGCCGTGGGAAATGCATAACAATTGTCTCACATTACAGGTGGCGAACGCACTTACGGAGGTCAAATTGTTAACAATTC
>NW_024705055.1:0-80484 GCF_018977255.1 Callorhinchus milii
CCCTCTAATGCATTGAAGTAGCATCTATACTCCCTCATGTATGAATTCCATTTCCTCTTAAATATGTCACATATAAGATATGTGTCGAAAATGCTGCCAAATCAAGTCACTTCATTCCTAATCTCTTAAACAGAGATCACTGACTTGTGCAAACAAATCACTTCTGGTCATCTTGGAAAGAAAATAATCTGTACGGTTAATGAAAAGGATCTAGGGGTCCTGATTGACAATAAATTGGAGCTGTCACAACAGTGTTCGGTAGCAGTGAGTAAGACAAACCAGATGCTGGGTTGTATTAAAAGGCCAATATGATCCAAAATAGTTGGGTAATCTGCCACGTTACAAATCACTGTTGTGACCACATTTGGAATACTGTGTGTAATTCTGATCACCACAATATAAAAAGGAAATTGTAGTGATTGAGAGGATACAGAGGAGGGCAACCAAAATGATAAAGGGGATGGAGGGACTGGATTACGAGGAGCGATTAGATAAACTGGGCATGTTCACACAGAAGATAAGTTTGAGGGGCGATATGATTATGTTCTTTAAGATTCTGAAGGGAATAGATAATGTAGACAATGATAAGCTATTTTATCTTGTACTGAACAGGAGAACCAGAGGACACACATGGCCTGCGATTGAAGTGGGTAGCTTCAAAACAAATCTGTGGAAACACTATTTCAGTGATCGAGTAGTAAACTTATGGAACAGGCTCCCTAGGGAGACGGTGGAAGCAGAAAGTGGTGTTTCAAGAACAAATTAGATAGATTTCTGATAGAAAATATTATCTGAGGATACAATGTACAGTTTGGGACACAACATGTCAAGCGATTGCCAGAATGGTGGAAGGCGAACTGGATGGACCTTGGTCTTCTTTCACCTAATAAATTCTTATGTCCTTATGTTCTAATGTACAATGCATGCCAATTAAAGCTTAGTGTCAAGGTATCAGTGATTAAGCTCATAGATGGTAAAAACTATTATAAGTTATTATTTGCTATAGATTTTGTAACTTTTTATTGTTTTATCCTATATCTGCAACACGTCATGCTATTCCTGCACACGCACTCATATAACTATACCCATATTGTTGATATGCATTTAAGCATGGAAATGCCACCTGCACCTGTTATATGGGTGTTTCTTCTAATTGATTGTGTTTCCCTTGGGTGGAGGGAAAGAGTTTGCATTCCTGTGGATATTTCTGCCATATCCTTTTGTCTGTTCTCTGGCTTGGTGTATTGTCACCTTTCTATCTATTCATGTGTAATTATGTGTTCAATGTTGTTGCATCTGTTGGCAATAGACCAACAACAGTGTGAATATTTGAAAGAATTTTTGATTCAGTATCACTGAATATAGTTATGAAAATCCTTGCATTTGATATAGCAGCTTCTTACGTCTTAAAGCGCTTCACAGAATATACTGTAAACTGAATTGACTGTATGTTTTGTGGACGAAACATGTCAGCCAATTGTGCACAGCAGTTGCACAAACAGTCATGGATTGAGTAACCAATTTTTTTTTAGGGATTGTTACCCACGGAAAGCGATCGCCAATTAGATTTCAACTTTTTTGCTAGGTAAACAGAGGCACATGGAGTAAGGAAACTTGCCTAAGGTTTCGCCCTGCCCGAGAATCGAACCCGGGTCTTCTCACTTGCGAGGCAAGTGCTCTGACTGAGTCAATTTACACTGGATATTGATCCACATTAATCAGTCAAGGAAGGGAGGAATCAGCCTAGCAGGGTAATGTAATGGGCTGTAGACTGCAGCGAGGAAAATGTCTAGGAGTTTGGAGTTCAACAGGATAATTTCTGGGAGTTTTGGGAGATATCGTGTTGACTCCACCTCAATGGTGATCTTGGCAATGCTTTTAACTTCCCTGTAGCATATTTGGGGAGACAGCTGGAATGTGAGATAAATTTTAAAAAGATATAGAGAACCTGCTAGAGGTGTCCCAGGCACACTGGTCCAATGACCCCCTTCTGGACCGAGAAACATTTCATATTTCTGTTTAACAGTCGGGCTCAATCTTTGAGGTGTCCAAACGATGCTAAGGCATCTTCACTGCAGTTTTTCCAACATTCTCCTGGAATTTTAAGGCTCCATTATTTATGGAATTCTCTACCCCAGAAGGCTGTGGATGCTCAGTCGTTGAACAGATCGTTGATAGATTTTTAAAAACTAAAGGGATTAGGGGGTATGGGGATACAGTGGGTAAATGGAATTAGGTTAGAAGATCAGCCATGATCTTATCAAATGGTGGGGCAGGCTTGAGGAGCCGAATGGCCTACTCCTGCTCCTATTTCTTATATTCTTATGTTCCTATGCTCCCCTTGTTACTGGGAGCAGGAATTTTTCCCACTTGGCTCCTGTTAATCCTGTAGGTTGGTCCAGCTTGACAAGCAGAGGGAAACTTGTGAAACAGTGGCAAGCTCATGAGATTTTAACTGGTTAGACTCCAGCAGTATCCCAACCATCAACTAACTACCTCTTTAATTATCACGAAGGCAGACTTGAGATGGTTGTTGATTACACAATTAAGACAATGCAGTACAGCTCCAACATTAGAGACCTCGACTTATCATTTCATTAATCAAGTGAGATTCCCTCAAATCAACCCGTCCAAATCAGATTTCTCTGAACCCTTAATAATAATCTTTGCATTTGATATTGCACCTTTTTCACATCATTGAGACATCTCAAAGCGTTTCACAGGATACACTGTAAAGTGTATTTTGTGGGGAAAGTGCAGCAGCCAGTTTGCGCACAGCAATGTCCCAAACAATGCAGCCATGCAGTGAATGATCAATTTTATTTTAGGAGATTTGTTGCCCAGGACAGGGGGAGAAACTCCCTTCTCTTTTCAAATACTGCCATGGGATCTTTAACATCCACCTGAACGTGCAGACGGGACTTCAGTTTAACATCTGTCCGAAGGACGGCACCTCCGACAATGCAACACCCACACAACACTGCATTGGAGCGTCAGCTTAGATTATGTGATTCCAAGTACTGACTTGAACCCACAACCTTCTAACTCAGCTGCCAACTGAGCAAGATTGACATATTTATTTTCCCTTCAGGCTTGGAGGAGCCTCTGACTCAATTGTTTAATGACAGAGTGAAGAATGGAACCAGGGAAATTAAGTAAATATTGCACAACAAATTCATGGAAAAATGAAACAGTAATGAAGTCACAGGAGCCAAGTTTTAAAATATTCATTAATTGTTTAAACTTTTTCTTATGTGCATTTGCATCCAAATTTATACAACATGTGATGGAATTATTAAAACCATTAGTAGTGGATTTTATTGCAATGCATTAGAAACTGCCAATCAGTTTCTCACAAAATATTGGCGTGGCTCATTACCATGCCATGGGATAATAATTCCTTCAAAAAAATATAATAATAAATTGGTCCACTGGCTTCCCACTGCTGTGCACAATTGTCTACCAAGTTTCACCCACAAAATATACAGTCGATTCACTTTTCAGTATATTCTGTGAAGCGCTTTGAGACGTCTCAAAGATGTGATAAGGCACTATATCAAATGCAACAATTATTATTGTCAAACAAGCAGTTATTGTGCTTCTTAACCATATTTAAAATTGGTCCTCTCTAAATGAAACCCTTCTGTCTTACATTAATATTCATGATAAAAGTTATCGCAATAACAAGTTCCCTTCTTGGATTGCTATTGTTTTGACTCTGATTGTGGACTTTCAGATTTTTGCTTTACAGATATTGATTTAGTTAAATCATGATTTCAATACAAATTACAACAACAACAAAATTACATTTATAGAACGCCTTTTATGTCAGGAGGATGTCCCAAAGCGCTGAACAGTCAGGTGTCGGGGCCTGAGCATGAGGGAGGGGTGGTGTAGGGGTGAGGGAAGGCAGAGAGGTGGGAGGAGGACTAAAGGCACAATCAAAGAGAAGATTCTTGAGACCGGCCTTGAAGGAGGCAGGGGAGGAACCGAGGCGAAGGGACCTGGGATGGAGTTCCAGAGTGTGGGGGCAGAGAGGCTGAAAGCCCGGCCACCGATGATAGAGCGGGTTTGGCGGAAGACATGGAACCTGATGAACTGAGGGAGCGGGCAGGTTGGTACGGAGTCAGCAGGTCAGAGAGGTAGGATGGGGCAAGGCCATGGATGGCCTTAAAGGTGAGGACGAGGATCTTGAACTTGATCCTCTAGGGGATGGGGAGCCAGTGGAGACGGACAAGGGTGGGAGTGACGGGTTCATGGAGCCTGATGCATGAGAGTATACGATTTGTAGAGTTTTGGATGATCTGCAGCTTGTGAAGGGAAGAGTTGGGAAGGCCGATGAGGAGGGAGTTTCTGTAATCGAGCCTTGATGTGACGAATGCGTGGGTGAGGGTTTCGGCAGCCTGAGGGGTGAGGCAGTGGCGGAGTCTGGCAATGTTGCGGAGGTGGTGGTAGGCAGTGCCGGTCATGGCGCAGATGTGGGGAAGAAAGGACATTTCAGGGTCAAACAAGATATCCAGGTTCCTGAATGGCTTAGTGAGGTTGAGTGTCCAGCTGTGGAGGCTGATGCTGCCAGTGCCAGAGGTGCAGAGGCGCTGGCGCGAGCCAATCAGGAGGGCCTCAGTCTTGCTGACGTTGAGTTGGAGAAAGTTGGCCCTTGTCCAGGACTCGATGTCTGACAGGCAGTCGGTCAGGATGCCAGTAGTCCTGGAGTTGAGGGTTTAGGCAGAGAGGTAGAGTTGGGTGTGGAAATTTACCCCATGTCTGCGGATAACGTAACCAAGGGGGAGCATGTAGAAGGTGAAGAGGAGGGGACCGAGGACAGAGCCCTGAGGAACACCACACGAGACAGTGCGGGGGCTGGAGGAGAAGCCGTTTGCTGCGACGAAGTGGAGGCAGTGTGAAATGTAGGACCTGAACCAGTCAAGGACAGAACCTTGAAGATTGAGGTGGGAGGAGAGGCAATGGAGGAGGATTGAGTGGTCCACAATGTCAAAGGGGACAGAGAGGTCGAGGAGGATGAGGAGGCAGAGGGAGCCCTGGTCACACATGGCCAGGATGTCGTTTGTGACCTTGACAAGAGCAGTTCATGGGGGGAGGGCTTAATGGAACGAGAGAGAAGAGAGGAAAGAGTGAATCTGGGAGGCAACAGCTCTCTCAAGGACCTTGGATAGGAAGAGAAAATTTGAGATGGGCCAGTAGCTGGATAGCTGTGATGGGTCGAGGGAAGGTTTCTTCAAGGTGGGGGTGATAGTGGCTGTTTTGAGGGGGGGAAGGAACAGTGCCAGGTGACAGGGAGAGGTTGATGATGTCGGCGAGTAGTGGGGCAAGGAAGTGGAGCTGGGATTTAAGGAGAGGGGTGGGGATAGGGTCCAGAGAGCAGGTGGTGGGCTTCATGGAGGATATGGTGGTGATGATAGAGGAGGGGGTGACAGGTTCAAAGGTGTGGAAGGAGGGATGGGTAATTGTCAGATGTGTGGGGTGTGGGTAGGGAGGAGGTGGAAGTTGGGAGGGCAAAGGCAACTGAGCGGAATCCCTCAATTTAGGACTCAAGGAAGTCCAGCATTTCCTCGCAGTGAGAGTCAGAGGAAAGAATCTGCGAGGCATGTTGGGGAGGGCAGAGGAGCCGGTTGGTGGGGAGAACAGGAGCCTGGGGTTGTCCTTCGCCTCCAGGATTAACCTGGAATAGAAGGATGATTTGGCTGAGGTGAGAGTGGAGTGGTAGATTTTGATGTGGTCCAGCCAAATGTGGTGGTGGCCCATTAGGCTGGATTTGAGCCAAGTGTGTTCGGCAGCCCACGCCTGGCCGTTAAGTGAGCAGAGGTGGCTGGTGAACCAGAGTGAGGATCGGGAATAGGAGGCAGTTCGGCAGGTGAGGAGGGTAAGGATGTCGAGTGTGGTGGAGAGAGTGCTACGGAGAAGAGTGAGTGCAGCGAGTTGGTTGTTGTGAGAGGTGGGCCAGAGGGGGAGGAGTTCAGAGGACTCCAGGGCAGCGGAGAGGGATTGCGGGGAGATCTTCTTCAACGGGTGGTAGAAGATGGTGGTAGGTTTGGAGGCGGTGGGGAGAGGCATATGGAAGTTGAGGGAGATGAAGTGGTGGTCAGAGATGGCCTTGTCAGTGATGGTGACATCTGAGATGCTGAGGCCCCAGGTGATCACCAGGTCGAGCGGGTGACCATGAGTGTGGGTAGCAGAGTGGATGTGGAGGGAAAGGTTGAGAGAGGAGAGGAGAGAGGAGAAGTCTGAGGAAGTGGAGCAAGAGGGGGTGAAGTCGCCTAGGATGATGAGGCAGCTGGAGAAAAGGGAAGAAAGGAGGTTGGAGATGTCAGAGATGAAGGTGGGAGAGGATTTTGGGGGGCGTTAAAGTAAGAGAATTTTCAGAGAGAGGTGGGTGGGATGGCGGAGCATAAGGTGTTCGAAAGAGGGGAGCGAGCCGGTGGAATAGGAGGATAGGGCAAGTGACGCCCTGGATATGAGGGCCACACCACCGCCACGACGGTTCGGGTGTGGGGCATGGTGGTAGGTGAAGCCGGGTGGTGTGGCCTCAGTGAGAGGGAAGGTGTCACCTGGGGTGATCCAGGTTTCTGTGAGTGCCATGATGTCAATGTTCTCATCGAGTTGGAGATGACACGGACATTTTGAAGGCACTATACACAAATTACATTTACAAGGCCTTTCACATTGGGAGAGTTTCTCAAAGCGCTTGACACTGGTGACTGGGTACCCAAGTAGTTAGTGGGGGCACAATGGTTGAAAGCGTACCTGTCAATGGTAGTACATCAATTTGCACAAATTGGCTTCTGCATCCACCTACAAATTGCATAGTCACTACACCTTACAGTAAATCTTTTGAAGGACTTTGTATTGTCCTCCTGATGTGAAAGGCGCTATTTAAAAAGCAAGGATTATTTAAGACTTTTTTTAAAACAAGCTTCATTGATACAGGGAATGAAGTGGAGCTGGGATTTAAGGAGAGGGGTGACAACAGTTGCATTCAATGAGCTAAATGACCTTCTGTAATATTTATATTTCTACGAATAAATTGAGCGAACAAATCTACAGAAACAATTTTGAAGACTATTTGAAGACACCTTTTTCTGAGTACAGTAAACTCCTGATAACAAAACCCTGTCTTGACTTGTCACTACCATTTAAGTTGCCATGCTGTCAATATCCTGGCCCCGGTTCACATGTAAAATGTTGATAAAGGATTCAGTTGACTTGTCACTTCAATTATCACGTATCTCATTCTGGAAATTCTTGTAATTATTTACAATGTAAAATTGATCAGATAACTCATGCTACAAGATGGTGTCTTGCATCCCAGAGGCTTCCTGCCCTATCCTGTGACTGGTGCAGGCTCTCGGCTGTCATAGGATAGGGCGGGAGGCTACAGTTCGATCCTCCAATAGACCAGAGGTCGCTGGGACAGGAGAGGGTGGGAGTCAATGTCCCAGGCCCCAAATAGACAATCTGAGAATGCGCACCCAACCTCCACCAAGAGCCCTCACCAGTTACACCTATACTTAACTCACCACTGCAGATAACTTGTCACTGAACTCTTTTTCCTTGGAGTGATGAGTAGCCAGAGTTTAAACCTGTCGCAGGTTGTGATCCACAGATGATACATGTTCATTTATTGCACTTTTGTGAATGTGAAAAGATGTGATTTGGTGCTGTTGAATGAAGCGCTATATTATTCATGAGATTTACACTTAAAAGTTTGGGAAAGATTTTACGTGAATACTTCTGCTGATGCTCTTATCTTGTACATTTAAGCAGTATAGGGAGTATTTTTCTGTGAAGCACAACACTCTACAATTCACTCGGCAGGGATAATGGCTTTCTCCTTGTAAATCATCATTCCAGCGCTTTGGTTGCATGTTTGAGTACATTTGAGCTACCCTAAGCTGGGCTAAGTACTCTTCACAAGCACTGCTCAGCTTCCTAAAGCACATGAATAATGGAAACTATTATTCAAACGTGAATCTGAGGCTTATAAAATACTTGAGAAATGCTCCTTATTCACCACATTCACTGTAGCGATCAATAAGATATGGGTGCTTTTGTTGATTAATGCAAACCACAGATATTTTGATAACTAATCTTTGACTAATTTTATTGATCACTGTTAATGCATTGTTTACTGTTGGTCATACATTATCTAGCTCCAATGTATTATGAGATATGTTTGAATTAAACTGGAATAAATAATAATAACAATAATCCTTGCAAGTGAATTGACTGTATATTTTGTGGGCAAAACTGTATGTAGTAATAATAACAATAATTCTTGCATTTGATATAGCACCTTATCACATCGTTGAGACATCTCAAAGCACTTCACAGGATACTGTAAAGTGAATTGACTGTATTTTTTGTGGGCGAAATGCAGCAGCCAATTGCTCACAGCAATGTCCCACAAACAGTCGTGGTTTAAGTGACTAAATTATTATTATTTTATTTCTGTATTTATTTATTTTTGGCGGGATTATTAACCCGGAAAGCAATCTGGCAATCAACTAAGAACTAGGTAAACAGAATCGTGTGGAGTAAGGAAACTTGCCTAAAGTTTCACCCCTAGTCATCCTTTGACTAATCATACTTTTTCCCTCATATTTTCTTACTCTCATGAAGGTCCTCGCTCCTTCTTAAGAACTGCTCAATTGCAGCCTAAACCGTGAATGTCAGTAGGTTAGTGAGTGCCTAATGTAGCCTGATCCCATCCTCACCAACCTATACCCATAGATACACACAAAATACACACACAGAACACACACACACACACAGACACAAATACAGACACACACAAAATACATAAGCACAGACACTCATAAAATACACACACGTACCAAGAACACTCATGGACACATATATGCACACACATACACTTTTACTTGCATTCAACACACAGAATTTCCAGCAAGGGTGTTGCATAAAAATCAAAAGCAAGAAACCTGGCTATTTTGCCCCTTTCGAACCATAGGGTACTGAGGTTACCTCTAGTGTCCGTATTATCCCATCACATTTGATATAACAATCCCTCAGAAAAAATTGGTTATTCACTTCATGACTGTTTGCAGGGCATGCTGTGCACAAATTGCCACATTTGCCTACAAACACAATCATTACACTTCTCAGTAAAATCCTGTGAAGCGCTTTGAGACAGTGTGGCAACGTGATAAGGTGCTATATCAAATGCAATGATTATTATTATATTTAATGGATTCATGTCTGGTGATATAACGTGTATGTTATAGGTGGAGTGGAGTGGTAAGCTATGTGTTCCCATATAATACATTCTCTGCAATGCTGCATTGGAGGGAGAGAAGAGTGGTAAAAATTGAAACAGATGTTTCCCCACAGAAGTGGTGGGCAGTCAGAGAAGATCTGCAGGGGGGCAGCAAGGTATGGTTGAATAGTGGGGATCGTGGGGATGGATCAACATTCTGGAAACTTTCATTTGATTGTTGAGGATCAGGGGGGAGCGTCTATGAAGACAGTAGATTTAGGGTTGCAAAAGGTAATTTCACAACAGACACCATGAAGGGTAATTAATGACTGGAAGAGATTGCCAGGAAGGCTGGTTGAGGCCAAGATTAATTTACAGAACAGTTTGATGGTGTGATTGGAAGATAGTAGGGTGTGNAAAACTTTCTGTCAGAAGACAGTGGGTGGAGAAGTGTCTCTTGCTGGTTAGGTTTTGATAGGCCAAGTGATAGCTTCAATTCAATTTTTTAATGCTCCTAATGGAAACACAATACAGGTAAATTTGCATAAGTTATCACTTTATAAATCGCATAATCGCCTAAGTCACTCATGCAAGCACCAGAGTCCCATTTACTTTCCTACCAAAAACCATTTAGATTTCTTTGCACTCATCATATTTTACAAATTGAATAAACCATTAAATCGTAATGTTTTCTTGGTGCCAAATAATCCTAAATCCTAATGCAAATCATCTCCTTAATGTGTTTCACCACTACCACTGCCACCTGTTGCGTTAATAATAATAATCCTTGAATTTTATATCACGCCTTATCACTTCATTGAGATGTCTCAAAGGGATTCACAAAATTCAGTCAATCCACTTTACAGTATATCTTGTGAAGCGTTTTGAGACTACGTGATAAGGTACTATGCCAAATGCAAAGATTATTAACCATTGATTTAGGCAATTATACCATGCCATGACACGCTCTGCCTTCCCCCACTTCTGCAACATTGCCCAGCAACGCCACTGCCTCACCCCTCAGGCCACCAAAACCCTCATCCAAGCATTCATCACATCTTGGCTCGACTACACCAACTACCTGCTTGCGGGCCTTCCTAACTCTTCCTTCCGCAAGCTGCAGATCATCCAGAACTCTGCAGCTTGTGTCCTCTCTCCCACCAGGCTCCGTGACCCCATCACCCCAACTCTCGTCTGGCTCCCTATCCCCCAATACTCATCATAATAGGTAAAAATACTAGTCCTTACCTTCAAGGCCCTCCACGGCCTTGCCCCTTTCTACGTTTGTGACCTGCTAACCCCATATCAACCTGTCCATTCTCTCTGCTTAACAGGCTCTGGCCTTCTCCACATCCCCCGTCCAGCCTACCCCATCATCGGTGGTCGGGCCTTCAACAACCCAACAACAACAACAACAACAAGATTCCATTTATAAAGCGCCTTTCACGTCAGGAGGACGTCCCAAGGCGCTGACAAGGCAACAACAACAACTTGCACTTATATAGCGCTCTCCACACAGGGTAGCATATCAGAGTGCATCAACCTCTCTGCCCCCACCCTTTGGATCTCCATATTACATTCCCTTCACCTAACCCATTCCTTTGCCTCCTTCAAGGCATGTCTCAAGAACCTCCTCTACTACCGCATCTTTGGCTATCCTCCTACCCTCCCTGCCCTCCACCCTCCCTTATCCTAACTTTCCCCCCTACTCAGGTTGAAATCTCTGACTGTCCAGAGCCTTGGATATCGTCCTGACGTGAAAGGCACAATACAAATGTCATTTTGTATTGTATTTTGTATTGTATATTATTGCAAAATAATAATTTATATTATTAAAAAAATACATCCACAGAGATTCCCAAATAGCATTTGGAATTGTGAAATGTTTGCCCCTCAGTCTCCCCAGTGATTTGCATAGTGTGTATGCCTGTTGCTACCAGTCATAAATATACGTTACCGGAGTGGAAGGCAAATGTGTGTTCAATGGACATTAGTTTGCACGACAGCTAAAATCAAGGGGGGGGAAGAACATGAATTAACACTAGTAATATTTTGTTGTTTTAACAAAATAATTGAACCCCACCTCCCCCATACACACTTTCAAATGATTCCATTATTAATGAACAGCCAGAATTTTGATCCTGTAATGTTGCCCTTATGTCATCAGTGAGTGCTTGATACTTAGCAGTGCAGGCCTGAAATGGTGAAGGATTCAATTCCCCAGCAAGCCAAAATATCCTTTACTGTGATAAAAATTACCATGACGAAGAAAGGAACTTTCGAAGAATCATCACCACAACCAAACGCTTCTGACTTAGAACCAACCATCAAAAGTATTAAGTTTAACAGTTCAGTGAATTTTTTCCATGCATGAGAGATACTTTATTACAACAGTCTCAGTTACACATATACAGAATCATGCACACACATGTGCAGGGGCACGGGTTTACTAGTTGGCATGCCTGACCACCATTGAGTGTATGAGAAGTATGGAATGTTTTTTAGATAAGATTAAACAGTATTTTTCTTTCTTAATGTCTTCCTCCTACTTAAATACATCAGCAGAATAGTGTTACAATTTTGGACAAATATGAATAGGGGATACAATTTCAAGATCAATCTGGTCAAACAAGTTTCATAAACTTAAGAGATGTACAACTGGATTAGAGAGTGCAATTTGTAGCTTCCATTTAAACAGTTCATGTTCAGGCCAGTTGAGAAAGCCTGGGCTGGGCTGCATAGAGTAGGGTTTATGTATTAGTAAGCTGTGCAGAACAAGATGACTGCACCTGCCTTATTGTGCTTCATGCTATTTTTCATCTTGTGTGTTCAGTGAAGTTTGACTGACTCTATACATGTGCAGTGTAATGGAACGCTTCACTTCAGTCCTGCATTCAGGATTTTCCCAAATGCAAAACACTTCTATTGGCAGAACTTTCCTATGTTCATAAAGGTATCACAAACATTTATAAATATAACAAAAGATATAGCGGCAAACGTATTTTGTGTCAGTGCGATTTGCAAGAAAGAAAATCCACAGTCGTTGCAATTCAACCTTTATAAAGGTTAAACTTGTAATTGCTGCTCTTGGATGTTAGATTTGAAGTATATCTCTGATATGTGCTATCATATGTGTTAAGTAAACCTCTGATAAGCGCTCGAGACACTGCCCCGCGTGAAGGGCGCTATATAAATGTAAGACGTTGTTGTTGATATCTACTGTCTAATATGCGCTAAATCATAAAAGAAAAGATTATTGGGGGGGGGGGGGGGAGTGCTATCTTGCATGCAATAACTGATGGATCCTCACAGTTTTCCCACGTCTCCTGAACCTGTATGCCTGTATGTCTTGATCCCCCTAAAAAAGCCTTTGTTCAACATATTGTCGCAGAAAGCTAATATGCCCCAAACCCAGCTTTTGTGCCATTCTACTAGATGGCAGTGCGAGGTGACAAGAACGAGCATTAGGAAGTTAGAGATAAAAATCTGAAGAAAAGAAAAATGATAATAGGCGTTTACTTGAGATACTGGACAGTGAAAGGTGCTACATGTTCTCCACATCAGCCACCATACTACGAAAGTACAGGAAAAAAACATGATAAAAAATCTACACAGGGATCATATTCATTTGGAAAAATGTGTGATGGTAGAGATAGCTCAGGGAAACCAACCTGTGTGTGAGACCTAATGGGAGCCAATTTGCTCAATTTCTCTAACCCTCAATCAACTGTTCGAATTGCTCTGAATTCTCTAATTAAATCTTTCTGACTTCCCTTCTCGTGCCCCCTCTCCCCCCAGCCCTCCCCCCTCACACACATACGATTGAAAGGACTCAACCCTCCTCAGGAGAATGGCATTGATCAGGCTTGTCCCTTTTTCTGCCTTTATAAATCACTGAGAGCCCTGGAGTGCTTGAGCTGACATCCCTCACTTTGATGCCAGAAAAAAATCTAAATTTTAGAACATTGAAATCACTCAGATGCAACACACTGTGCAGAATAATGAATCCAACATGAAAAACCGCCTTCACCTTGTTTTTTCAAATGGTTTCTCCTCCTGCCCCCACCCAATCACCTGTGGCATACCCCAAGGCTCTATCCTTGGCCCCCTCCTCTTCATCATCTGTATGCTCCCTCTTGACGATGTCATCCGCAGGACATGCTGTACACTTCCACATGTATGTGGATGACACACAAATCTACTTCTCCTCCATCTGCAACTCCAGATCCGCCGATGTTCTGTCGGCTTGTCTGGCAGACAGCAGGGCCTGAACGAGCACAAACTTCTGCAACGTAATGTCGACAAGACGAAAGCCATACTTCTTGGCTCCAGTCAATGTCTTCTGTCCTGCAGCTCTGATCTACTCAGCCTCCCGGCCTATCCCTCAGATTCACTGAACCAGTGTGCAACCTAGGCGTCAGGTTTGATCCACAGATTTCCTTCTTACCCCACATCCGGTCCCTGACCAGGAACAGTTTTCTCCACCTCCGCCACATTGCCTGCATCCATGCGTTCGTCACTTTCCGCCTTGACTATTCAAATGCCCTCCTTGTCAGTCTCCCTAGCTCCACCAGCCACAAAATCCGACTGATCCAAAACTCCGCTGCCTGCATACTCACCCATACCACCATCACATCGGGCTCCACTGGCTCCCTATCACAGAATGGATTGATTTTAAGATCCTTACACTCGTTTTCAAATCCCTTCATGCCCTGGTACTTCCCTACCTCTCTGACCTGTTTACCCCCCAGCCCACAACCTGCTGCCTCCGCTCGACTGGCTCTGGCCTCCTGCACATCCCTCGTGGACTGCGTTCCACCATCGGTGGCCGCATCTCAAAGCACTTAAATATGTTGTGTATCTGGAAAGCTACTCTGCATGAAGGGCGCTTTATAAATGTAAGTTGTTGTTTCAAAATGTTAAGGCATTAGAACCAATATGGGGAGGTGTACAAGAATGATTCTGGGAATGATCGAGTACACTATGAGGAGAGATTGAGGAAGTTGGGTCTGTTTTCATTGGACCAGAGAAGGTTGAGGGAGACTTGATAGATATGTACAGAATTATGAAGGATTTTGTTAGAGAAATGAGGGAGAAGTTATTTCCATTGATAGGTGAGTTTGTGACGAGGGTAAATAGTTGTAAGAAAGCCACAAGAAAAGTGAAAGGAAAATTTAGGAGGAACTTTTTCACCAGAGAGGTGTCGGAATATGGAATGCCCTGCCAAATAGTGCGGTGGAGGAAGTAGACAGGTATGAAAGAGAGAAGCTTGTAAGAGTCTTGGGATAAAGTGGGGCGGTGGGATTGAAGCGATCTCCTTGCTCTGTGAGACGGCGCAGACTCAATGACCCAAATGCCCTCTTTCCCTGCTGTAGATTCCTTTATTGCTATGTATTATTACATCACCTTTAAGCTACAAATGTGATTGAACATCTTCCATTTGGATTATATGGCTCATGCCATTGTTAGTACTGGGGCCTTTTATTATATGAATAGGTAGCCATAGTGTCACTGCCCATGTCTCCTATATCAATGTGGAGGAGTATCAGAGCCCCCACACATGCATTGGTCAGCACTGTTTGTTTGACTTCCAACTGTAATCAGTTTCCAATGAATGAGGAGCTGACGGGACAGTTAACTCTTTCTAATCAGCTCAGATCGAAACATCGACTGCTGCATTGTTTTTATTTAAATACAGTCTTACCTGTCTTCAACAACCTCTCATGGGACTGAGCCAAAGTAGCCAAAGGGTGCGAACCAGGCTGTCCGGGCTGCTCCACGATGATTATTAAGAGGGGGTGATTGCTGAATGGAGGTAGTTGCTTGAATAGGTTTTACTGTACATAACTTTTACTTTCACACTACAGGTACAAATTAAAACAATGCAAGATCGCCCTTTGGCGTATGTCAACACTAGCCTGCACTGGCAGCGTTTAGTGGAGTCCTGTAGCTCAATGGTTAGAGCACTCGCCTCGCAAGTGAGAGACCTGGGTTCAATTCCCGGCAGGGCAAAACCTTGGGCAAGTTTCCTCACTCCACACGCCTGATAATAATCCCTCAAGAAAAAAAGCACAATAATAATTTGGTCACTCAATCCATGACTGTTTTGGGGACATTGCTGTGTACAATTGGCTGTCGCGTTTCGCTCACAAATATACAGTTAATTCACTTTACGGTATATTCTGTGAAGCGCTTTGAGATGTCTAGAAGACGTGAAAAGTGCTATATCAAATGCAAGGATTATTATTAGTAGTAGTAGTACCCTTTTGCCTAAGAGAACTAAGAAACAAAGCACAGCACAGTACAGCACCAAACGTAAAAGTGTAGTTTAGGAACAACATTTTACACTGTGACATGGATGAGTGAGGAACAAACAAGCCTGTTTTGTTTATTGTCTGTTTGTTAAAGTCAGCAAACTATTTTCCACTATAATTTCAGTAATCGTCTTCGACTAAAACAACAAATTTAAAAAAGCGTTCTAAGGGTTAAACAGGAACTGGGACAAGTAGTCATTCACACTACACGTGGTCACGAAATCTACCATTGTTTATGAGAGAAGGTTTTTTTGAGAAAGTTCAAGACTTAAAAGAGTTAAAAGTCAAAGGAGTGGGCTAGATCTAATAAAAGAAACAAAAAGTTAGTTCGGAATCCTTTTTTTGAGAACCATTAATGCTCAGAATATCAGACGTTGTATAGAAGGATTAGTTAAACAGAGAAACTAATTGCATTCACTTGTTAAAACTCTGTTGAGGGTAAATGGGGTTGTGTTTTGTCATGTTAGTTCAATGGATGTTTCTAGGGATTAGGTTATGTACATACTGAAAGATGTCTTTGCCTTCAGGGTTAGTCCAGCATTCACTACAGATGAGAAAAGACGTATCTTCCTTTGCCTCCAACAGCAGCACATAATATAAAATTCATTGCTCTCAAAGAAGATCGACTGGCTTTTGATATTTGACGTCAACAGTTTGATATTTATTGAACTATTCTTAAAGGCTTATTTTTCATAGGAATCTTGGCTTTATTTATTTATGAATGGGCCAATGGCACAAAACTTGTCTGATATCCGGAATCCATCAACAAAAAGAGAGCGTCAAAATATTAGAAGCGTAACAAGGTTATGTAATAAATTAGCTTATCTACAAATATTATCTATCCAGGGCAGGCAATGAGAGACAGCTACAAACTGTTGAGTTACAGTGAGTGCCCAAGAGCAAGTGCCAGTCACTGTGTCTATCCTGAGGCGCCCATGCCCATATTCACAAGCCCTCTGCACCAGTGTCTTTCACTCAACAATTCTGATTATTTGCTTATAGAGGAACTAGCCTGTGACATCCACAAATGTATTTGTTTGTTGTGAATCCCACAGGAGATAAGCGTCCAAGTACTGCAGATCCGTTCCTTGCACAGGTTTGCTTACCGAATACACAGTTACTATTCTTTCAGCAAATCCTGTGAAGCGCTCCTCTGAAAGATTCCATATCAAATGCAAGGATTATTATTATTATAAATTGTTTTGTGTATTTTACAGCCCCCAGCAACAGATGATAATGTGGTTCCAGGGCTACAGCCTATGCTAATAAACAATGAGAAAGAAAGTTCAATGAGTAAACTTCTCTTTTTCTCCCTTGGGTGTTAATACATAGAGGATATCAGATAACACCTATGCTGCATGTATCATACAGTTTTGCCGATGATAAGTAGTGCTGCTACCTCTAGAGGTTCTGAGCTCCACCCAGTTGATGGCTTTCCCAAGTTCCATTGGGCCGAGCAACAATTTAACCGCAGCTGCTGGAGGCAACATTGGGCATCTTTGCTGCCTGAAGGATTAGCAGCTCAACCTGATTCATACTTGATCCATATTGGGTAATAATAGTGAGTTTTCACTCCCTGACTTGTGCATAGCCTTCCTCAATCACTCCTCGTGGAGTCCTGTAGCTCAGTGGTTAGAGCACTCGCTTTGCAAGCGAGAGACCTGAGTTCAATTCCAAGCAGGGCGAAACCTTGGGCAAGTTTCCTTACTCCAAACGCCTAATAATAATCCCTCCAAAACCAAAAACAATAATAAATTGGTCATTTTCAATCCATGACTGTTTGTGGGACATTGCTGTACGCAATTGGCTGCCACGTTCGCCCACAAATATAGTCAATTCACTTTACAGTGTGTTCTGTGAAGCGCTTTGGGACGTCCTCCCGACGTGAAAAGCGCTATATCAAATGCAAGGATTATTATTATTATTATTATGGATCAAGATAGCCAGGAAATAAAGCATAACAACACTAATGTTCTAACCTCTGTGGAATACACACCACAATATAGATAGATATGCATCTTTTAATTCTGTGAAAAGCAATACATCAGTGAGGTACAACCCAGCAATCCAGTCTCGAATTCAGCAGATACTGTAAAGCATGAGAGAGCAAAACATGAGAAGTTCTAGGGTGATCATCTGGCCCTTTGGATTGTGTCAGCCTGGCTCAGTTGAAAGCAATCTTAAGGAAAGGATTCAAGATCCACTTTGGGACTTTGCTCTCGCAGTCTAAGCTGGCACTGCAATACAGTGAAGCGCTGGGGGAATCCCGCATTGTTGGAGGTGCAGTGTTTTTTAAAAAAAAGATGTTAAACCAAGGTTCTGTTTGCCTGTTAAGCTGGGCATAAAGCAATCCCCAGCATTGCATTAAAGTGTCAGAGTAGATTGTGAGCTCAAAGTCCTGATGTGGAGCTTGAATCCACAACCTTCTTAAATAAATAGAAATGAGAACACCTTGTCTTCTGTGGATGCTTCAAGATCCATTAACAAATGCTTCAGTGTGACTTCAGAAAGATCAGTTTGCACAAATCAAACCAGACACAGTGCTTTCTGAGTCTCTTCATACAGCTTCCCCTAGGCACCAGCATGAAGAAGCACCAGTGGGCTCTTAACCACAGCAAGAGAGGATTGCCGCCCAGTCGGGTTTCAGTTTTACCTCAACTCTTTATGGAAAGCGACAATTCGGCTTAATTTGCAGTCTAACAAAGGGGAACGAGCATATTGTTTTTGTTCTCAGGTCCCATATTGTTTACTGCTCTCCTGCAATAGTTGGGAACAGGTCCTTCTTGCTGCTCAGTATTACTGTCAAATTTGTGATGTACCTAAAAGACTTCATTATTTAGGAATTCAAACTTTCATTTCTCTCATGCTGGACACATAAACTGGGGGGCCCAACATCCAAGGCTCAGTATGCAAGGTTATTTTGTCCGATTTAAGATCACGTAGAATTGTGGAAAGTTCTTAAATTTAGTCTTAATTTTGAAGTGTTTCTAAAGGTGGCTCTACAATGCAGTAATTAAATAGAATGGAATAGAAAATAAATTAAGTTTCTGAATTTGGATTCCAAATTAAGAACAAATTGAAGGTTTGTTCCACAATTCTGCGTAATCCTAAATTTTATGACAAAATGGTCTAACAGGCTAGGTCTAGGTGGAATTCAACTTGGAGTCTCTCCAAGCTTGGAGAATACTTCAGTTTTTACTTACCTCAGTAAGTACAGTATTAGCCTACAATGTTAGGACAGTGCAACACCTTAAGTCAACAAGTAAGCACTAAATGGTACTACAGAGATCAGCAGACGAGATGGAGATAGGATTTTAACCAGGCAGATCTGAGAGTCGTAAAGCTGGCTGCCAAGAAACAATATACACTCACAGAGTTAATCCAGTGTTGGATCACCCAGCATGGCTTCTTCTAGTGGTGTTGTCTAAACTCAGGATGTGAATGACTTGTTCAGAAAGAGTAAGGAATGAATACATTCTTTCTCAGTAATATCCACTGTTGGGAATGGAGAAACAGAAAAGGCCGGATAGAGAGGAGTCAGATGTTATCTTTATGTTTATACTGAATAGAGAGATCACATAATACATTTGGGAAAGTACAAAGTGTGAAGATCAGACGTGTGCAATTCCTTCAACTCCAGGATCGGAACGGAGCGCACATCATTTTTGGATACACAAAGGCCAAACCATACTGCTGACTCCTTTCTAAATCCTATTTTCAGCACCCTTGTATTTTGGCTGGTTTTGGAAATCATAATTAGCAATTTTGCTAACATAACTTAGACAGCAAAACAGAAGTCGCATTTCACCCTTCAAAAGCAACAGCAATTTACATTTATGAAGCACCTTTCATGTCGGAAAGAAGTCTTTACACAGTTGACTGGGATCCCGAGCCTGCGGGAAATTTATATCCCACTGTTGCATTGGATGCTATAATTGTCCTTAAAGGATTTATAGAGAAGCCAATTTTTATTTCATAATATTAATAATAATAATCCTTATATTTGATATCACCCTATCACATTGTTGAGAGGTCTCAAAGTGCTTCACAAGATTTTACTGTGTATTGTAGTTACTGTGTACAGTATTTGTAGGTGAAGATAGTAGCTAATTTGCGCAGCAATGTTCCACAAACAGCCATAAAGTTAGTGAATAATTTTTATGTTTTAATGTTTTCCAAACTAGTCCAACAGCTTTTCTAGCATTAGTAGCGTCATGTAACTCCTAGTAACAACAACAACTCCCATTAATTTAGCCCAAAAATACAATGAATGCAAGTTACAGTATATCTTGTGAAGCACTTTGAGACATATTATAAAATAATAATAATCCTTGCATTTGATATTATAGCTCTTTTCACATTTTCTAGACATCTCAAAGCACTTCACAGAATATACTGGAAAGTGAATTGACTGTATATTTGTGGGCAAAACGAGGCACCCAATTGTGCACAGCAGTGTTGCACAAACAGTTTTGGAATTTTTATTGTGTTTATTCTCTTGATGGATTATTATCAGCCGTGTGGAGTAAGGAAACTTCCCCAACGTTTCACCCTGTCAGGAATTGAACCCAGGTCTAACCACTGAGCTACATGACTCCACTTTACAGGACGTCTCAACAACATGAAATGCAAGAAGGATTATTATTATTAATCTTAAGTCAAATTTATTGCAATAAGGTACACACCACAGATAGAAAGATAAATTTATGGAGCAATCTCAGTTATGCCTAACCCTCTCTATTCTCAAGTATTAGTGACTAGCCCAGGAAAAGATCATGTAAATTGCATTGATAATCTCTTTTTGAAAGGTAAGGCCCAAAATGGGTGCTAAATTATTGAATTTCTGTTTTGAATGTAAACTGCATTGTCAAAGCTCTAGGTACTGTCACTAGTATTTAAAGAAAAGATTAGTAGGATTAACTGTTCCAGTCATTCATGTCTTTTTCTTCTGTTGATGGAAATATCATTACTGGTTTGATTTTTATCCTGACAGTTCAGCACCTGAAGAACTCGAAACCTGTCATTGAAATAAATGCGCTTAATCTACAATGTTAGCTTGTTTTAACAAAGAACTCTGCCCTATGGTCCCTCTGACTTACAATCCCCACAGAACAGTTTGCTCACTGACCGCAGGCAGAATTGAAATGATTTGATTTCAGTGAAATTCCATTCTACTATGGCAAGGTAGTGATACTTTAGTGCTATTGGTATATTGGGTGATTTCCATGGAATTCCACTCCAGCAGTGTCATGACAAAATGATGTCTGCTCACAAAGAGCCCCATTGACCTAATGGCACAAGTCTGATTCTCTTCGCAGGCACGGGGCTCACTGTGATAAGTAGAACCATAAAAATCTACAAGACAGTATGAGATCATTTGGCCCATTTTTTCCTCTTGGTGTTTGCTTCTCTGACAAAATGCCCTTCCTAATCCCAATTGCTGCTCACTCTAACATCCTTCCTCCTCATCTGTTTTTCTAATTCTTTTTTAATTGCCTCCAATTGTTTCTGCTTTAACACCATCCCTGGCTGAGCAGTCCATTCCTGACAAAACTCCGGTTCTTCTGCACCTCACCTTTCACTCCCCTGGTCACAAACTTGAATTCATGCCTCCTCGTTCTGTAATCCACTATCAGTGGAAAGAGTTATTCATGATTAATTCTCCCAAACTTTTTCTATAACAACATCAACTTGCATTTATATAATGAGCTTCATGGAGGATAACATCTTGAAGGACTTCACAATTAGCAGAGTTGGATGCTGAAGAAGGGAAATGGGGAGGTGATCATAGGCATTGTCAAAGAGATAGATTTTTTGGCGTGATTTTAAAACAGTTTGAGAGAAGAAAGGATGAAGGGGTTGAGGGAGGGACATAGTACCTGAAGGCTCTGTCACCAACGGGGATGTGTAGGGAGCAGGGTACATGCAGCAGGCCCAAAGTTAGGTGAGCATCAGGGCCTAGAAGAGGAATTGGGGTAGGAAAAGATTACAGGCATCGGGTCCAAATCCCTGATTGTCCAGCGCCTCAGGATGTCCTCCTGATGTGAAAGGCGCTACACAAATGTTATTTGTTGTTAATAATAATAATAATAATCCTTGCATTTGATATAGCGCCTTATCACGTCTTCTAGACGTCTCAAAGCACTTCACAGAATATACTGTAAAGTTAACTGACTGTAAATTTGTGGGTGAAATGCGGCAGCCAATTGTGCACAGCAGTATCCCACAAACAGTCGTGGATTGAAGTGACCAATTTATTATTGTTTTTTTTCTTGAGGGCTTATTATTAGGTATGTGGAGCAAGGAAACTTGCCCAAAATGTTGCCCTGCCGGGAATCAAACCTAATTTGTTGTTGTTGTTGAAGTGGGCAACATATATTGACCACTCTAGCACCTCATGAAACACAAATTGAAATAGGATGTGTGATTGTGATAACTGTCAACTGTGATAATTGTCATAAAGCCGAAAAGTCCGAAGAAAACTTGTCTTTAAATTATGAATGAGTTCGGGAGTGAAAACAACACCCACTCTGATCTGGGATTTAAAATAATTAATACAGTAGTTTCATAACAAGCATAGAACTGAAGTGCAGCAAATGTATGTTTAAAGAGAATAAACGGAAAATAATGGACCCCTTCATGTGGTATCTTGTAAAACTGAGGACAGGTTAGAAAGTTGGCTGGCAACTTTCACTCTCAGTTTGGCAAGATGGGCCAGATGTGCCACTATTATTATCCAGTTCAATCACACCTGGGTGAAGCACTCAAAGACATCTAGGTGAATAGTGATCTGTCAAAGATCTGTCAAACACAGAATTGAGTCCAACTAAAGTCAACATGGTGATATCATTCCACCTACAGACAAATGTTTCAACAGGCTGGCTGACCAAACCAACCCACAAGCATAGAAGAAAATTAATTGAAAAGTATACAGAGCTATTGGTTAAACAGGTTAATCAAGTCTGAGTTTGCATCTCAAAGCGCTTTTAATTTTGTTTAACTCAACACAAATTATTTTTACTTTGTATGACTAACTGAGCTTACATTTTCTGGACACTCTTCTGTTTTCAAAAGGATTCAAGGTGGATTGGGAAGCTTTCAAACAGCAAACAAAAACAACAAATTATATTTGTATAAATCCTTTCACGTTGGGCCAATATCCCAAGGCACTGAGAATGATGATGCAATTTGTTCTGCAAACGCAGAGCTGAACGTGTTTTTTTATTATAGAGAAGTTAGAGAGCGGACGTGAATGGGTCTTTAAAATGTTAATTTGGATGTAAGCAAGTTGTGTCACTCAGGCAGATCATTGTAGCCACAACTATAGGACAGGAGCACATCATAAATCACATCATATATAAATACAAGTTGTTGTTCCTCAAAAGGGATACTTTGAGCTCATAATCCAAGCTGTTTCTTCTGAGTGAGTTTTACTGAGTGTCAAAAAATTCCTTCAAAAAAAAAAAAAATTTGTTACTCAATCCACGACTGTTTGTGGGACACTGTTGTGCGTAATTGGCTGCCGCGTTTCACTCACCAAATATACAATCAATTCACTTTACAGTCTATTCTGTGAAGTGCTTTGAGACTCTCGAAGACGTGATAAGAAGCTATATCAAATGCAAGGATTATTATTATTATTCAAAATTATCAAGCAAGACTGGAGATTAAAAGATTGTTTTTTTTCCCCTCAAAGTGATGGATATGTGAAAAGGGAATGAACACTATTGGGTTCCATCATGTATCAATCACTAACAATAAATGTTGTTATGTGGCAAATAAAACAATTGGTATTTTTAGTGATGCACAATGTTGGTTACCTCCTTTCTAAAGTAAAGTAAATAAGTGCAAAACAAATAACTTTTTAAAACAGGATTGCAGATTTCTAGGATAAACGCAGTTAGTCAAAGAATTGATGTAATCTATATGGATATGTGGTCTGAAATGTCTCGTGGTCTTAACCTTAAAATTTAAGATTGTGCAATAATGTTTGGTTTTTTACGCAGTTCTCAATAAAATAACAGTTTGCAAATTAAGTCTAAATAAAAATTGTTTTAAAATTCTGCGCGACTATAAACTTTAAGAGAATGCAAGACTGAATCCAAGATTATACAGAAAGAGGAAGCAGGAATTTAGGGGAACAAAGAGAGAACTGGAAAGGGTCATAGCAGCAAATGCAAAATATAATGCAAAACAATTCTTTCAACTTTACAATAGGAGAGTAGGCAGGTAAGACGTAAAACCTTCAGAGTACTGGACAAGAGCATGAACAGGAAATAGCAAACATATTAAATGACCACTTTGTTAAGTTTTTTTTAACCAGGGAAGACAATAAAAACATGCCACCTCTAAACAGTCAGCAAACTTTGTTTGAGCTCCAGGAGTTTAGCACAAGTGTGATTCTAACTAAGATCAAGGATCTAAAAAAACAACAAATCCTCTGGGATGGATGAATCATACCCCAAGGTACTTAGGGAGACAAGGCAGGAGTCTTGTGCAGCACTGACAGACATTAGGGAGTCAATCAGGATGAGGGAGGTTCCAACAGATTGGATGCAAGCAGATGTTATAATAATCCTAGCAGATGTTGTTCCCCTCCCTATTCAAGACATCAACAGAAATAAACTTGGCAATGACAGACCCATTACCCTGACCTCAATTAAAAAAATTAAGGAGTCATTCATCAGTAAGGAAGTGGAAGATTAATTGCATAAAAATAATCTAATAAATAACAACCAACATTGCTTCAGAAAAGGTAGGTCTTGTCTAACCAAGCTTACCTGAAAGACTCCTTCACCTGTGGTCACTTGGTATCAAGGGTAAGATTTGAATATGGATTCCGAATTAGCTGAAGGAAAGGAAACAGAGTCTTTGTTAGGGGACTTAGATTAAAATGCGGGGAGCTATTATACGGGTGCCTCAGTAGTCTGTACTGGTACTCTCCTGTTCTTGTATATATTAATTACCTGGATTCGCAGACCCAGGGTAAGGTACTTAAATTTGCAGATTACAAATTTTCTTTATTCAGAGGGTAATTAATAGACTGGAAAGGTTTCCAGGAAGGGTGTTTGAAGCCAAGACATCGGCTCATTTAAAAAACACCTTGATGCTGTGTGTGAAGGGAGGAGTGTAGGGTGGGTGTTGGAGAGATGAGATCAGACAGGCCAAAGGGCTTCATCCGAATTAACCTTGTAATTGTGACGTTTAGTTTTGAAGCTAAACCAATGAGCAAATTCAGGAATACAGTTAGTTTTAAAGTGAATGAACTTTGTTTAATTGGAGTTTAGGGAAAAACTGTATAGATTATTATATGGGGTTCCTTGCCAATCTTGGATAATTATAATAAAATAATCCTTGCATTTGTTATAGAATCTTATTGTTTTTTTTATATGTCACATGTGCCTAATGTGTTCTTTTCTTGAGGGAATACTATCAGGCGTGTGGAGTAAGAAAACTTGCCCAAGGTTTCGCCCAGCCAGGATTGACCTGTTCAGAGAATGAGCTTTTGTGTTTTGTAACTTTTTCTTATGGACTAAAATATGGATTAAAAAATTATCTTTTTACTAGGAACTCCTCGACATTCAGAAGCTATGATCACGTAGGAACGAGGGGGCGAGGCGGAGAGATTGGGGGATGGAGTTCCAGAGGTTGGGGACAGAGTGGCTGAAGGCTCTCCCGCCAATGGTGGGGCGGGTGCGTCGGGGGACATGGAGCAGGCTGTTGCCGGCTGAGCGGAAGGAGCGGGCGGGTTGGTAGGGGGTTAGAAGGTCACAGAGGTAGGGTGGGGCGAGGCCATGGAGGGCTTTGTAGGTGAGGATCAGGATCTTGAACTGGATCCTCTGAAGGATAGGGAGCCAATGGAGACGGGCAAGAGTGGGGGAGATGGGGTCACGGAGTTTGGTGCGGGAGAGGACACAGGCTGCAGAGTTCTGGATTATCTGCAGTCTGTGGAGGAAGGAGTTGGGAAGGCCAACAAGCAGGGCGTTTGCATAGTTGAGCCTGGAGGTGATGAAGGCATGAACAAGAGTTTCAGCGGCCTGAAGGTTGAGGGAGTGGCGCAGTCGGGCGATGTTATGGAGGTGAGGGAAAGCAGAGCGGGTCATGGCTTGGATGTGGGGGAGAAAAGACAGTTGAGGGTTGAACAAGACACTTAGGTTCCTGACTGGCTTGGTGAGTTGAAGTGTGCAACCATGGAGGTTGATGCTGCCAGAGCCTGAGGTGCATACAAACTCAAAATCCTGGTGGATTTTTTCCCCTTCTACAACAACAACAACAAGATTCCATTTATTGAGCGCCTTTCACGTCGGGAGGACGTCCCTAGGTCAAGGTGTTGAGTCCAAATGCAGGTACTCTAATGTGGCCCCAGCTAAGATCAACAACAACAACAAATTGCAATTATACAGCACCTTTCACATCCCTTCTTTTGTTTCTTTCACAGCCTGTTGTTTCTTATACACCGTCGTTTAGGATTCCAAATGCAGCTTTGTGGGTCTTCACAAGATGTCCATGATGAAGCGAGTCCATACTTGCATTGTTTTAACCAATCAAATAAATAGCTCAATTTTAAACAGGTTTATGCATTATTACTGTAATATCTTTGCATCCCTATGAACTACTCCTCTCATCATTTAAAGCCCTCAGTGATGTTCCTTCTGTGCTAGGGAGAAATCCTACCAAGGTCCCTCTTACCTTTGTAATGAAAAAAAGCAAGTCTTTGTTCACAATTTGGAGTTCAAGATGTACAACAATCCTTGACGTTCTTCTCCGAACACTTTACAATCTATCAATATCATTTTAAAGCTAGCCTTAGGTACTATTTAGCCCAGCAAAATAAATATCTCCTGCGTTTTAAAATGCAAATTGCAGCATTTCGGTTCACATTTAACCACAGTTCATAGAATCATAGAATTATAGAATCGTACAGCACAAAAAGAGGCCATTTGGCCCATCGAGTCTGTGCCGGCTCTTTGAAAAGAGCAATGCAACATCAATCCCACTCCCCAGCCCTTTCCCCATAACCTGCAAACCTGTCCTTCTCAAATACCCATCCAGCGCGTATTTAAAAGTTGCTATCGAATCGGCCTCCACCACCCTTTCAGGCAATGTGTTCCAAAGTCGAACAACTCACTGCGTGAAAAAAATTCTTCTCACCTCCCCTCTGTTTCTTTTAGAAACTATTTTAAATCTGTGACCTCGAGTCACCGACACAGCCACCAGTGGAAACAGTTTTTCCCTTTCTAACCTATCAAATCCCCTCATGATTTTGAAAACCTCTATTAGGTCTCCTCGTAACCTTCTATGCTCCAATGAGAATAATCCCAGCCTCTCTAACCTTTCCTCATAATCAAGGTCCCTCATTCCTGGTACCATCCTTGTAAATCTCCTCTGCACCCTTTCCAATGCCTTAACATCCTTCCTATAGTGTGGTGCTCAGAACTGGGCACAGTATTCTAACTGAGGCCTAACCAGTGTTTTATATAGGTTAATCATAACCTCCCAACTCTTGTACTCTATGCCCCTATTTATAAAGCCTAGTATCCCATATGTCATTTTTACAGCTTTATTTACCTGTCCTGCCACCTTCAAGGATTCATTTGCCTCCGCCCCCAGGTCTCTCTGTTCTTTTAACCCCCTTAAGATTGTATTACCAGCCTGTATTGCCCCCCCTCATTCTTTCTACCAAAATGCATTACCTCACATTTCTCCACATTGAAACTCATCTGCCATGTGTCTGCCCATTTTACCATTCTGTATGTCTTCCTGCAGTTGGCTACTATCCTTCTCAGTGTTTACCACCCTACCTAACTTTGTGTCGTCCGCAAATTTGGAAATGGTACTTGTTATACCCAAGTCCCGATCATTTATATATATTAAGAAGAGCAGTGGTCCTAATACCGATCCCTGGGGGACGCCACTGTACACTTCCCTCCAGTCAGAAAAGCAGCCGTTCACCACACCTCTCTGCTATCTGTCTCCCAGTCAGTTCTGGATCCATGCTGCCACTCTCCCTTTTATACCATGGGCTTCTATTCTTTGTCAAATACCTGCATTTGTTTAGCTAAACTGTAATAACTGCATTATTGTATCATCTTAAAGGTGTTTCTGCATCCAATTCAGTTCTTAGTGCCCTGGGGTTTCAGTTTGGCAGGATTAGTCATGTAGGGAAGATGTGTTAGAGAGCATTAGGAAATATAGAAATTACGACATGTCAACCTGGTACAGGTATTTATATTAAAAAAGAGCTCTGAGATAGTGACCAATAATATTTGGAGTACAAACCCACTATGCTATGAATGTAAAGCATTCATAGTTTTGCATCAAATTGTTTTTATTAACAATCTTGTAAAAATTAATGCGAAATAAGCAGGCGTTTGAACAGTTGGAATTCCTACTACGCATGCGTTTCCCTGTCCTTACTGATCCCATTCTGATTAATCACACTGACGTGTAGATACTTGTGTCATGGTGAGTGGATCCTTACAGCTCCCAGCCCCATTCATCTTTGCCTAAATCTGAATCACAGTCCTTATTTTTAAAATTTCAATCGCTTGATGTGTTACAACAATCCCAAACAGAATCCCAAGTGCAGGGTAAAACTTACAGTAAATAACCAGCAAAAACGTAGAGGGAACATAATCTTTTTTAAAAAAAAATCTAATTGAGACACAAGTCACAATAATGTTCGTAACTTGTGTAGAAAAAGATACATTGTTAAATGATAACAAAAGTAATAATCTTTGCATTTATATAGCGCCTTATCACGTTGTTCAGACATCTCAAAGCACTTCACAGAATATATTTGTGAAATGTAAAGTGTGTATTTTGTGGGCAAAACGCAGCAGCCACAAACAGTCGTGAATTGAGTGACCAATTTTTATTTATCAGGACAACAAAGGAGAGGAAGGGTAAGAGAACGGCATAGAGGCTTAAGGAGGGTCCCTGGGGGTAAGAGAGGATCACAGGGTTAAGAGAGCACACCTAAATTAATAAAATACCTGTTATTTGATTTGGGTTTTAAAAACAAATCTAAAATCCCATTTATAACAATAATCCTTGCATTTGATATATTGCCTGTTATGTCAGGAAGATATCTCAAAGAAGTTACTAGGAAGTGCTGTGCCTGTACTTGTAGGCAAGCACTGCAGCCAAATTGCACACAGGAATGTCCCACAAACAGCTATGAAGTAAGTGACCAAGGTTTGGGCAAAGTTTCAAATCTCAATTCTAAGGAAAAGATGTTACTATGAAAAAGACTTTCAGAATATCTGGCCAGACAGGTTGTGTGTGTTTTCAATAAAATGCGAAATATTTATTATGTTGTGTCATTTTTCTTCTGAACTAAACAATCGAATCTGAGTAAAGCAATACCCATCACTCGCAATGATAGCAATGGTCTTAGTCTTAAAGGAAAAGTGTGGAGTCCAGTTTCCAATCAGTTGACTGGCAGGCTGAGGAATAAGATATGTGCATTGACAGGCCCTGCTCCCTGCCAACTTAACCAAGCCAGCCTGGATGACCAGGGATATTCTGTCTAGGATGAAAAAGAAGAAGACGGCGTATGACAATTGGAAGACGCAAGATACTGAGGATAGCAAAGCGCATTATAGAGAATGCAGGAGTGATCTTAAAAGAGTGATAAGACAGGCTAAAAGATCGCATGAGAAGAGGTTAGCGGCTAACATAAAGGGGAATCCTAAAATATTTTACAAGCACATAAAGGAAAAAAGGTTAAAGGTAGGGTGGGGCCAATCAAAGACGATGACGGCAATCTTGTTGTGGAGGCAGAGGGCGTGGCTGATGTACTGAACGAGTACTTTGCATCTGTCTTCACAACGGAAATGGATGCCCCAAATGCCGCAGTATTGGATGAGAGGGTAGAGGAAATAGATCAGATTACTATAGACAGAGAGAAACTTCTGAAAAGATTGACTAGTCTCAAAATTGATAAGTCACCAGGACCAGATGGGTTTTACCCAAGGTTGCTGTGGGAGATATGGGTTCAAATAGCGGAGGCTTTGGCCATTATATTTCAATCTTCATTGGACACAGGAGTGGTGCCAAGAGACTGGAGAGTGGCTAATGTTACCCCCCTCTACAAAAAGGGGCAGAAAGACAAACCCGGAAATTACAGGCCAGTCAGCCTAACTTCGGTAATAGGAAAACTACTGGAGACCATAATCCGGGACAGAATAAATCTCTACTTAGAGGAACATGAGGTAATTAGAGACAGCCAACGTGGATTTGTTAAAGGCAAATCTTGCCTAACAAATCTAATAGAATTTTTTGAAGAGGTGACTGCGAGGGTTGATGAGGGAAATGCGGTGGGTGTTTCTCGAAATGGAAGGAGGTGTGCAGCGGTGTCCCCCAGGGATCGGTATTGGGACCACTGCTCTTTCTAATATATATTAATGATTTGGACTTGGGCATAGAGAGCACTATTTCCAAGTTTGCAGATGATACAAAGTTAGGTAGGGTAGTAAATAATGAGGTGGACTGTAACCAACTGCAAGCAGACATACACAGAATGGTGGAATGGGCTGACATGTGGCAGATGCATTTCAATGTGGATAAGTGTGAGGTGATACACTAGGTAGAAAAAATGATAGGAGGCAATATAGACTTGTAGCTCAATCTTAAGGGGGGTGAACGTACAGAGAGATCTGGGTGTTCAAGTAAGCGAATCATTAAAGGTAGCGGGGCAGGTAGATAAGGCAGTAAAAAGGGCATTTGGTGTACTGAGGTTTATTAGTAGGAACATAGAGTATAAGAGTAGGGAGGTTATGGTTAATCTATACAAAACACTGGTTAGGCCTCAGCTGGAGTACTGCGTCCAGTTCTGGGCACCTTACTTCAGGAAGGACATTAAGGCACTGGAAAGGGTGCAGAGGAGATTCACGAGAATGATACCAGGAATGGGGAACCTTAGCTATGAGGACAGGCTGGAGAAGTTAGGATTTTTCCCATTAGAGCAGAGAAGGTTACGCGGGGACCTGATAGAGGTCTTCCAGATCATGAGAGGTTTCGACAGGCTAGATAAGGAAAAGCTGTTTCCACTGGTAGGTGTGTCTGTGACCTATGGTCACAGTCTTAAGATATCTACCAAAAGAAGCAGAGGGGAGGTTAGAAATTTTTTTTTCACTCAGCGAGTTGTTCGAATTTGGAATGATCTGCCTGAAAGGGTAGTGAAGTCCGATTCGATAACAGCTTTTAAGAGAGAACTGGATAGGTATCTGGGGAAGACGGGTTTGCAGGGTTATGGGGATAAAGCTGGTGATTGGGGTTAATGAAAGTGACTTGCTCTGTCAAAGAGCCGGCACAGACTCGATGGGCTGAACGGCCTCCTTCTGTACCGTAACATTGTATGAATCTACAAATCTATGAAAACAGCAGACAGGTTAACCAAATCATTAATCTATGCTGAGTATACCGATTTCCACCTCCTTCACATTGCCCACTCCAATAGTACCTCACACCCAATGTAGTGAAGCCCACACTTTCGTCACCTCCCTCCTCGCTGGTCTGCCCAGCTCCACTATCCACGAAATCCAACTAATTCAAAACTCTGCAGCCCATATACACACCTGCTCTAAATTGCGTAGCCCCATCACACCAGCCCTCGTCAGGCTCCACTGGCTCCCTATCACAGAACGGATCAACTTCACGATCCTCACACTCGTCTATAAATTCCTTCATGACCTGTCTCCTCCGTACCTCTCTGATCTGCTTACTCCCCACTCCATCATCGTCCATCTCCACTTGGCTGGCTCCGGCCTCCTGCTTTCAGCCACTACGTCCCGAAACTTTGGAACTAGCTGCCTCAATCCCTCCGTCGTGCCACCTCCTTCCCCATTTTCAGATCACACCTGAAGACCTTCTTCTTCAACCGTGCTTACGTAACCTCCACCCGGCTTGGCGTCAAGTTCCGTCCCTGTTGAGCACTCCAAGATGCTACCCTGCGTAAAGGGTGCTACATAAATGCAAGTCGTTGTTGTTGTTGTGGTTGATTTGTCATTACTATAGGAATCGCATACTGTATTGGGCTTCACTCAAACCACCAAGAGTTCTAAAATCAAGACCCACTCTCCCAACCCATCTTGTTCCACTAAATTACCTCACCATGAAAGCCCAAGGTACACGTCTAGTAAATACACACCATATAGAGCAGCACACGTGACATATAAAGGCCTGTGTCCAAATGGTTCTCCTTTATGGTTCTGAGCTCTTGGGGATGCAGTGGAGAGGCGTCCTGGTTCATTTGTGAAATTCAGGATCAAGCAATGAGGTGGATTTGTGGGTTACAAAGGGAAATAGATGTCCCTGCACTGCACTCATTCTGTTACATTATGATCAGTGGAATCTGTCAAATCACATGCTATTCTTTTCCAGTTTCCATCACCTACAGTCAAAGCGCACTATAAAGTCACCCTGTTTTTGCCTTTTTCAGCCTATTCTTGCTTGTAATTTTGATCACATTCAGAAAAAAAATACTGAAACAGTCTAAGTAAGTGAGGTTCTGTTGTACTTGTTATAAATTACTAAACACTTAGAGGGGACATGGAAGAAAAGATCATAATAATCTTTTCATTTGATATACAATGACAACTTACATTTATATATCTTATATAATGCCTTATCACCGGATTGGGGCATCTAAAAACGCTTTACAGGATTTACTGTAAAGTGTAGAGAATTGTAAGCCAAAGTGCAACCAATTTGTCCCACAAACAGCCATGAATTGAAAGAATGATTTTATCTGGACGATTGCTGGTCAGCACAAAGGGGAGAAACTTCCTTCCCTTTTTGAGCAGTGCCGTAGGATCTTTAACACCCACCTGAACAAGCAGATGGGATCTCAATTTGACATCTCATTTCAAAGACGGCAACTCCAAGAATGCAACAACAACAACTAGCATATATAGTGCACTTCACGCACGGTAGTGTCCTAGACCATTCTGCAACGCATCCCCAGCACTGCCCTTGAGTGTCAACATGCACTATGCATTCAAAGGCTTGATCTGTGATTGATTGAGTGTTAAAAAGTATACATCATAGGAAAGGTCTCCTTTTGCCCTACATCATCCAGTGTTTCTGCTCCACCGATGTGGATGAATACCGGGATTTACAGAAACCAGGAGTGGAGTACAAACAAAATGAATTAGTTGGAACGTACTTACTGAAGAGTGAATACATATGATTCCAAGTATTTAATCCTTTAACTTATTTCATAGATGATGTATTGGTTCACAATACATGTTCAATATTTTTCTTATAGCTTTTGCAATCTTTAGACAACCATCAAGTGAAGAGAATTGTGAAAACCTGATAACGTAATTTATAATAAAAATGATAATCCTTGCATTTGATATAGCGCCTTTCATATCAGGAGCACTTCCCAAGCACTTCACAGAATATATTGTAAAGTGTAGTGACTGGGTATTTTGTGGGCGAATGTGGCAGCCAATTTGTGCCCACAAACATCCATGAAGTGAATGACCAATTTTATTTGGGGGACTGCTGAGAGAAATTGTTTTCTCTTTACGATTAGTGCCATGGGATCTTTTAAGTTCATTTGAACAGGCAGATAAAGCCTCGATCCAATGCCTCAAAAAAGGACAGCACCTCCAACATTGCAGCACACCTCCAGCACTGCATTGGAGTGTCAGCCTAGACTAGATGAGTTCGAAGTCCAGCCATGCGGCTTGAACCCACAATTTAACAATTATCCAACTCAGAGGTGAGAGTGCTATCGACTGAGCCAAGCTGAGCCACATTGGATGAACAACAAGATATTGGTTAGAGCATTCACCTCACAAGTGAGAGGATCTTGGTTTTATACCCGGGCAGGGCAAAATGTTAAGCAAATTTCCTTGCTCCACAAGCCTCTGTTTACCTAGCAGTAAGTAGGAAACGGTTGTTAGTCGATTGGTGGATCACTTTTCCGGGGGTAATAATCCCTTAAAAAAAAGTAGTCAATCAACGCATGACTGTTTGTGTGACACTGCTGTGTGCAATTGGTTGCCGCGTTTTGCCCACAAAATATATAGTCATTCACTTTATAGTATATTCTGTGAAGCGCTTTGCAATGTCCCAAAGATGTGATAAAATGCTATATCAAATGCAAGGATTATTATTTTTATTAATAATATAGTCATACAACAACTTGCATTTATAAAGGGCCCTTCATGTGGCATTATATCTTGGCCTGCTGCACAGTGGCAGAGTCGGACGCTGAGCAGGGGAGAAGAGTGAGGAGGAGGGGACCAAAGGAGTGTAAAGGAGGTTGGTTTTAAGGTAGATAGAGAGGGGGTCAGGGCGGAGGGATAGAGTTCCAGAGGTTAGGGGCATAGTGACTGAAGACTCACCAGCCAATGGTGGCTACAGATAGCATAGCTGAATGGATGAACACTTTTATCAAAGCGAAGGATAGAAAACTAAATGATCAATAATAACCTTTAAAATGGATTGACTTGCAAATTAAATGAGCGAATTACACAAATAAGGACTGAAAGCATTAGAGTACAAAACAGCACCAAATCCATCATATTCAGATTCTGAAAGCAACATATCTACTCCTTATAAAAAGCCAGGTAGGAATTGGTACAATACTAAGAAACATCTTACACAAAACAAGTAGGCATCCAATAACAAGTACCCAATGTTTTATTGCACAATTGTACATTCTGGAGAAAGGAATGGAGATTTGGTGGGTTGTACATGTGTACCTTGTATTGGCTTAATCAGATTCTCCTGGCTCTTTATACACTGAGCATATTGCCAAACTAGCAGAGAATGAAAATTTTCACCTCGTCGTAGGATACCATCAGCTACAATAAGCCTATGAAGGATGGCATGTCATCACCTCTTCTACTCTTGTTTGACTCGGGGTAAAAAAACATTAGCGAGAATAAAATCTGGCTGCCACTCAGAAAGCACAGAACCCATGTCCAAAGGCAACACTGCAAAACTATATACAAAATACCGCAAAGTTCTTGAACAATTACACAATGCCACACAATGATTATTTTTTTAACCACAAGATATAGCCGAGTAAACACAATGATGTACAAAAACACTTCTTGTTTTATTATAAAATTGAGTATTAATCTTTGATTATTCTACACTAAAAATAGCAACCGTGTGTAATGGGAAAATCACATTATAAATATATAACTATAAGATTACTATTTTTGGTATTTAAGTGTATGATGGATCCCCACTCCCATTGTGAACATATTACTATAATAATAATAATATAGTAGTAATAAGCCTTACATTTGATAAAGCCACTGAAAAGTGGTGTGAATCTGTACATTTTGTGAGTGAATGCAGGAGCCAATTTGCACAAAGCAATATCCACAAACAACCATGGAGTGTGTGAGTCAGTGTAAGCATGGGTCAGTTGGAGGCACTCATCTTTGAGTCAGAAGAAGGTGGGATCAAGCCCAGGTAGGCAAGGGAGATGAGATTGAATGGCCAATCTTGTGATCTTATGATATAATGAGTTGCCGTCCTTCAGATGAGAGGTTAAATCAAAGCCCTGTCAGTGTTGGTTCAAGTGGATGTTAAAGATATTATGACACTATTTGAATGAGAAGGGAGTTTCTCCCGGTGTCCTGGTCAATGTGCAAACTTGGCTGCTGATTTACCCAGAAAACACAGTCACTGTACTTTACAGTATATTCTGTGAAGCACTTTGGGACATCTGCCTGACATAAAAGGTGCTATACCAAATGTAAGGAATATAGGATTATATAAATGTAAAGTTATTGTTTTTCATTTGAGCGTTTGATCAATTATAATTCTTTGCTTGTGAAGTTACAGATACAGATCTGCTTTCATTATTTAAGTGTCTCTTATTTACATGATATATTCAGGAACAGGAACTGAGATTCATTTCCACTCAATGCCCAGAACTGCCTCAGCTGGTTTTCTAAAAATAATACATTTCGATAACCTGACTGACTGCTGTTCTCAATTTATCTTGCTGTGACTCACTCACACTGTATAAGTATAGTTCTATGTCAAGCAGTGAATATGTTAGCTACCCATGGTTAGTTAATGCCAGCGCTGAAAAAATATTTAATCCTACTGGGTGCCAAAAATCCTAGAGGTAAATTTAAACTAGGTCCATGATAGGATACTAAGCATATGGTTATTTGGGCTGTACCTCGCCACATGGAATTAACCCTTTGTGAATCGCTAATCGCGATGGACAGTCAAGGATTTGGACCTGAGCAGAGGAATTCGGACGGTGGAGGGCATAGAAAGTAAGAGGGTGGCCGAAGGCCCATTTGAAGAGGAGGGTCTTGAGACGTGCTTTGAAGAAGGCAAGGGAAGGAGCGAGGCGAAGGGAATGTGGGGTGGAGCTCCAAAGGATGGGGGCAAAGAGGCTGAAGGCCCAACCGCTGATGGTGGGGCAGGCTGGGCAGGGTACATGAATCAACCCAGAACCTGCTGAATGTAGGGAACAGACAGGTTGGTGTGGGGTCACAGAGATAGGAAGGAGCAAGGTTGTGGAGAGCCTTGAAGGCGAGGGTGAGGATTTTGAACTCTATCCTCTGGGGTATGGTAAGAGTCAGTGGAGCCGGGCGAGGATGGGGAGTGATAGGGTCAAGGAGCCTGATAGTGTGAGAAGGCACAAGCTGCAGAATTCTGGATTATCTGCAGCTTGTGGAAGGAAGAGCTGGGAAGGCCGACAAGCAGGGAGTTAGCGTAATCGAGCCTGGATTTTACAAATGGATAGATGATAGTCTCAGCGGACTGCGATGTAAGACAGTGGCAGAGCCAAGCAATGGTGCGCAGGTTAGGGAAGGCAGAGCGGTTCATGGCATGGATGTGGGGCAGAAAGGACAGTTGAGGGTCAAACAAGACAGCAAGGTTCCGACTGGCTTAGTGAGGTGGAGTGTGTACCCATGGATGGTGATGCTGTCAGTGCCTGAGGTGTGGAGGCGCTGAAGGGAGCCAATCACGATGGTTTCGGTCTTGTTGACGTCTAACTGTAGTAAGTTGGCTCTCATCCAGAACTTGATGTCTGAGAGACTTTCTGTCAGGACAGCAGTGGTCCTGGAGTTGAGGGTGGAGGCAGAGAAATAGAGTTGGGTGTCATCCGCAAACATATGGAAGTTGACCCCAAGTCTACGGATCATGTCACCAAGAGGGAGCATGTACATGTTGAAGAGGAGAAGACCATCATAGAGCACTGAGGAACGCCATACAAGATGTTGCAGGGGTTAGAGGAGAAGTTGTTTGTGGAGACAAAGTGGAGATGGTGTGAAAGGTTGGAACTGAACATGTCAAGGACAGAACCATGAAGGTTATAATAATAATCCTTGCATTTGATATAGCGCTTTTCACGTCTTCTCGATGACTCAAAGCGCTTCACAGAATAGACTGTAAAGTGAATTGACCGTATATTTGTGGGCAAAATGCGACAGCCAATTGTGAACAGCAGTGTCCCACAAACAGTCGTGGATTGAAAATGACCAATTTATTACTGTTTTGTTTTGGAGGGATTATTATTAGATGTGTGGAGTAAGGAAACTTGCCCAAGGTTTCACCCTGCCTGGAATTGAACCCAGGTGTCTCGCTGGGACAAGCTGAACTGAATGGCCTCTTTCTGTGTTGTAACAATCTATATAATTGAGGTGTAATTGAGTTGAGGTGAGAGGAGAGGCGTTGGATGAGGATCGAGTGGTCAACGGTATCAAAGGCAGCAGAGAGGTCAAGGAGGAAGAGGAGGCAGAGGGAGCCTTGGTCAAAGATGGACAAACTGTTATTTGTCACTTTGACCAAGGCTGTTTCCGTGCTGTGGGAAACCCAAATGGTGGTTCGTAAAGGGAGTGGCGGAAGAGGAAGGAGCGAAGCTGGGAAGCAATGACTCATTCAAGGACATTGGAAAGGAAAGTTGGAGATGGGGAGGTAATTTGAGTGCACTCTTCTCCTGCATATTAGAATGACATAGATTGTTACAACACAGAAACAGGTCATTCAGCTCAACTTGTCCATGCCAGTGTTTTTACTCTGTATGGGCCTCCTGCGCTTTTAATCCCCTCTCTCATACCTATTGTGTTGATGTGTCAACAAAAGGAAAGAAATAGCTAGCATTTTTATAGTGCATTCTCATGTCAAAGTATTTCACAGCACTTTACGAATATTATTAGCAAGTGTAGTGACTTGTTTGTATTTTATATTCATGTTTATAGCCCTGGTTGGCTCCCACCATCAACTTTCTGCTCGTGTTCTGCCTGAGGATTAATAAACCAGCTTCTATGATATGACCACAAAAGACCCAGTTTAAAGTAAAGCTGTGAAGCACTTTGAGACGTCCTCTTTATATTCAAGGCAATACGACACAATGCCATAACAACTTACATGCCTTTCACACTGGGATGAAGTCCCAAAGAATTTGACAATTCTGGCTAGGGACTGGAGCTGAGATTGGGAGTTTAGGGAGTGAGGAGGGGAAGGATGACTGAAAAACACAAAGAGGTACCAAATGTTGTAGTTACCATATTTGTTATTTGTTATTGGTTACAAAATAGGTCTCTGGCCAGTCTAATGCCAATAAGAGAGATGTTGAAAAAAATATGTTGCTACTTTTCCAAAATGAACAATGGATGCTGAGCCAACAGAAGAATAGAGGTAAGCAAAAACAGTTGAAACAGGCAAAAAGACAGAATATGTAGAAAAGTAAAATCCCAATCATTTTTTTCTTCTTCAAATTTTTTTTTCTTTCAATTTTCTTTCTCTCTCCTTGTAGGTATTTGATTCCTTCATTCTCCTATTGGGGCACAATACCTCACAAAATGACCATAAAACAGGTGTATGTCTTGATAGTAAATGTTAATTTTGTGTTCGTGGACTGTCGTTATATTCCAGGATAGGGCGCCAAGACGCCATCTGGCATGAAGGGCGCTATATAAATGCAAATTTTGTTGTTGTTGTACAATTTGCGGGAATTATTTGAGTTGTTATCCTCTGGATGAGCTGCTAAAATGAGGTCCTGTCTCCCTATTCAGGTGGATGTGAAAAAGAACCTATAGGACCATAGATCCATAGATATTTACAGCACAGAAGAAAACAATTCAGCCCAACATGTCTATGCTGGCTTTTGTGCTCCTTTTAAGAGTAACCCAGGACACTTTTTGAAAGGAGAAGATTTTTTCCCTGCATTCTGGCCAACAATCTTTCACTTAAACTGATCATTTACCTCCTGACTGTTTGTGGGACATTGTTGTGCCCAAATTAGTTCCCACATTCACCTATAAATACACAATCACTGCACTTAACAGTAATTACTGTGAAGCACTTTGAGATGTCTTGACGTGACAAAGCACTATAATAAATGCAAGGATTATAGGATTATTTTGACAAACCATTTGACTGGTGATACGGTAGGGGCGGGGAGGTGAGGGGCGGTGGCAGACAAGCTCCATCCAGTCCTTACTCTACAATCCATGCATTTCCAGCGTAGGTCAATGGATAGGGTCTAGAAGGCCTCAAATTCCTCACAGCCTTTTGCAGAAAGATGTTTTATAAATTAAAACCCAATTTAGTGATTTTCTAAACTTCTGCAACTGTGATCTTAAAATGTAAAATAATGATCTTAACAATCTTCAGGTAAACTGATCATTCATTTCATGGCTGTTTGTTGCTGTGTGCGATTTGGCTGCTGTGTTTGCCTACAAAAACAGTCACTACACTTGGTAACAATTGTCTGAGATGCACTCTAAGATACTTCAACATTATAAGCAATATATTAAATGCAAGGTATTATTATTGGGCTGAAACCTTGATGATTTATGAACTTCTGGAATAGCTGGGTTTTCTTTTCCATTAGCTTAAAATGCACAGATTATCTGTCGTACCCCAACTGATCACACGGTTTTATTTTAATGTAGCTTATATTCTGGATTTTTTTTAAAAAATAAAGGTTTTACATTTCTAAAAAGTACTTTGAACTAACTAATGTTTGATGTAACATTATTCAAGTGTATCTCCCAGGCAAAATCCTCACCTCATGAAAGTCAAGCTGTTGTGTGATACCTCTGCGTGTGCAGACACATCAGACAGATTAGTGTGAGCAAAAGTGTTCAAATCAACTTAAGGGAATGGAAAGAAGAGCTGATTGCAGAGAGCTTTCACACAGTAAGTTGGACTGCAACTGGTTATAAAACACACGTGGCTAATGGTCTGTAAAATCTTCTGGACCTTAAGGTACACGTCCGGTTCCTAAAATGTTGCATGTATCCGATTTATATCTGATTTGGTCTTCTTTCCTGCCAAATTTTATGGTTCTATAGTGATGGGAAGAACAGAAGGGTATTCTGGAAGGATGAGGTTAAATGGACTGGAGGCCTTTCCTCAACCAAACCAAACTTGTGATCTTGTGTAAGTATTGTATAACTAAACATGCTCTAGAATTCAAGATAGTGCTAACTAAATATGGTCAGTTCCAATAAAGTGAACCAGGTATTTTACACAAATTACAGTTTTCGTCTAACAAACTAGCAGGAACTATCAAGCTTGGGTTCAGAAATAAAGAACTACATAAAATTAGACAGAATCTGCAGCACTGAAACAGGCCATTCATTTTAACTAGTCAGTGCCAGTATTTGTTCTTCACATGAGCCTCCACCCAGCCTAATCCCTTTCATTCCATTCTCTCTCATGTACATATTGCGTTTCTTCTTGAACATACTGATGCTTTCTGCTTCAGTCACAGCTTCTGGCAATGAGTAAGGGGTATCATCGGAAATATTCCAAATCCCCATATTAGGCGGGATCGATGTAGCCGTGCTCAGAGACCCACGTGAAGGACGCTATATAAATGTAAGTTGTTGCTGTTGTTGACATGAGTTCTGCATTCTTTGCTGTGTCAATATATTGTGTAAATTCACACTCACTCTGCTAAGACAAACATTGCCCTTGTTAAATGGGTTATTATTGGTGACACAGCAATGCCAGGCAGTGGAGCTTCAGGGAGCAGTTGGAAGCTGCTTTGGTCTCCTGATACCATGCATCACATAGGCGGTGCTGATTGGAAGCCAGATAGCTTTCTGTGATCGACTCTCCATTCTTATGGCTCTCCAGGATGCTAACCAAGAGGGCTTTAACTGACACTTCCTTTAATTGACACATCAGATCTCCAGCTGTCCTCTTAAATACAACAACAACAAGATTCCATTTATAAAGTCCCTTTCACGTCAGGAGGACGTCCCAAGGCGCTGCACAGTTGGGTCAGGACCCGAGCAGGGGGAAATGGTCAGGGTGAGGGGACGGAAGGGAGGGAGCAAGGAGGGGGGAAATGGTCAGAGTGAGGGGAGGGAAGGGAGGGAGCGAGGAGGGGGAAGAGAGTCGAGGGGGGAGCTGAAGGCTCGGTCAAAGAGAAAGGTTTTGAGACCGGCCTTGAGGGAGGAGAGGGAGGAAGCAAGGCGAAGGCACTGGGGGATGGAGTTCCAGAGCCTGGGGGCTGAGAGGCTGAAGGCCCGACCACCGATGGTAGGGCGATTGGGGCGGGGGACGTGGAGCAGACCGGAGCCGGAGGAACGGAGGGTACGGCAGGTAGGTAGGGGGATAGTAGGTCAGAGAGGTAGGAGGGAGCAAGGCCGTGGATGGCCTTATAGGTGAGGATGAGGATCTTGAAATCAATCCTCTGGGGGATGGGGAGCCAGTGGAGGCGAGCGAGGGTGGGTGTGATGTGGTCCCGAAGCCTGGTGCGGGACAGTACACATAGACCATTTCCGTGACTACTTGTAAAGGGGGAAATGGGAAAACATGAGGCTAAGAAGTCTCAAATAAAAGGGGAAGTCCCGGGAGGGGGAATCATCATCAGAAGTTTCTTTTGAGGTGCAAGTTAGAGGCTATTGTTTGGAAAACATCTCAATGGCTCACTGTTGTTGAGACAGAGAAAAAAATACAAAGTCTTTGCAGTTTACAGTATATCTTATGAAACGCTTTGAGATGCCCTCCCAATGTGAAATGTACCAAATGTAAGGATTATCAATATTATGTGTTGTTTATACGCATAGTGTAGACAGACCCTCCATCAGGAGACCTCTGGTGCTCTTGTGAGAATATTGCTGAAGTTGTGTAACTCCCTGATGTGCAGGAAGAAGACAAAGGGATAAGGTTTGAGGCTTTTCAAAACTATTGCCCTCATTAATGATCAACAACAAATTACATTTGTATGGTGCCTTTCAAGTCAGGAGGACATCCCTAGGCGCCCTCTTTTAACATTCGTCTCACTGGTTTGATCTGACAACGAAGGCCCAAATTTATGCTCTGAATGGGTGCATAAAAACACTTAATACTAGTGTCCGGTTTGGAGAGACTGGAAGGTTACCAACCCTAGGGGATGGGACGGGAGCTTGTGCTGAAATTGGGAGAGGAGGTGGGGGTGGCTTCACAATCACTGTTCTGAGGTTAAGACAGGGGGAAGCTTCACACCCTCAGATTGTCTTTGTCAAACTGGTTCGACGCAATTTTTGATGATGTGGCAATGATCATTGGTGGAGGAGACAATCATTGTTGATCATATATTGTATTGTTCACTCTAACGTTACTAAAGTGCTGGACGAGAGATAATCCTGGACGAGAGATAACTTTCTCCAGCTCAACGTGCGCAAAACTGAGGCCCTCCTGATTGGCTCACGTCAGCGCCTCCGCACCTCAGGCGCTGACAGCATCAGCATCCAAGGCTGCACTCTCCACCTCTCAAAGCCAGTCAGGAACCTCGGGGTTCTGTTCGACCCTGAGCTGTCCTTTCTCCCTCATATCTGCGCCACAACTGGCACCGCCTTCCATCACCTCCGGAATGTCGCCAGACTACGGCACTACCTCACCCCTCACGCTGCTGAAACCTGGTTCACCCTTTTCACCTCAAGGCTGGACTATGGGAACTCTCTCCTCGCCGGCCTTCCCGGGACCTCCCTCCACAAGCTGCAGGTCATTCAGAACTCTGCAGCTCGTGTACTGTCCCGCACCAGGCTCGGACCACATCACTCCCACCCTCGCTCGCCTCCACTGGCTCCCCATCCCCCAGAGGATCGAATTCAAGATCCTCATCCTCACCTACAAGGCCATTCACGGCCTTGCTCCCTCCTACCTCTCCGACCTACTATCCCCCTACCTACCTGCCCATACCCTCCTTTCCTCTGGCTCCGGGCTGCTCCACATCCCGCACCCCAACCGCCCTACCATTGGTGGCCGGGCCTTCAGCCTCTCAGCTCTTAGGCTCTGGAACTCTATGCCCCAGTGCCTTCGCCGCTTCCTCCCTTTCCTCCTTCAATGCCGGTCTCAAGACCTTTCTCTTTGACCGTGCCTTCAGCTCCCCTCTCAACTCTCTACCCCTCCTCGCTCCCTCCCTTCCCTCCCCTCACCATGACCATTTCCCCCCTGCTCGGGTCCTGACCCAACTGTACAGCACCTTGGGACGTCCTCCAGACGTGAAAGGCGCTCAATAAATGGAATCTTCTTGTTGTTGTAAAGTGTCCAAACAGCTCGCAAGAGATAAGCATTCTTCTTATCAGCTACCCAGGAGCAGTGTTCCTTCCACCTTCAACTGAGATCTGTGACCACTGGTTAATGAGGAAACTAGAAAGTTTAGGAATTGACTTTCTCACCTTTGCCTGGAATAGGATCTCTTAACCTCACAAAAGATAAAATTGAAAACTCTCAGATTTAAACTTGGGACACCTACATGCTACTTAAGAAAACTTAGGAGGGAACGCTGTCAAAACTGCTTTATCAACACAATAAGGGTTGAACCCTAGTTATCCTGCAGGCTAATAGCAGACACAAGATCCAAACAGTAGGAAAAGTTCCATTCTCTGGTTACCAAGCACCGACTAATCTCAGTAAACAAGCACTCAAACTGGGAAAGGAATGTATTACTACAGTACTACAGTATCATGTTCAGATGCAGGTACACAGATGAAATGAGGATTTGACAGGCTAATCTGAAATGAAGCAGGTTTGTATAAGGCCTGTCAAGGAGCTGTTCAAATTTAAAGTATGTGGGATTTTCACGAGGTGATGACAAGCATCTGCAAGCAAGGAAGAGCAACGATGCAAATCTCACACAGCTGCATTTTGGGGCATAACTTTGAATGTTATTTGTTTAAACCATGCTTTGAATGTTCTCTTCCAATGTTTTTGTATAATGTACAACTTTGCATAGGTGGCCATCTACCACGGCAAAATAAAGGGAAAAAATTAATCTCAAAACTTATTGTATTAGCCTCACCAAAATTATCAGTCAAGATCAGTCAATTATTTTGGCATTACAAGTGCTACACACATCATATTTTTGATTACTTTACCATTCTTGTTCCAAGAATATCCTTGGCATCAAGTTTCCTGAGAGTCTCCACCATGGTAATCCAGAGTTCATTTCAAGCCATTAAATAATAATAATAAGCCTTCATTTGATTTAGCACTTTATAACATTGACAAGACGTCAAAAAACTTCACAGGATATTCTGTAAAGTGATGTGACTGTGTGTATTTTGTGGGCAAATGCAGCAGCCAATTTGCACACAGCATTGCCCCACAAACAGCTATGGATGAATGAATTGAATCAACAACAACAATTTTACAGTTATATAGCGCATTTCATGAAGACACCTCACAGTGCTTCACAGAATGAGCTAAGAGTCCAAGTTGAGGGATAGGGAGTTAGGGAAAGTGCCCAATTGAATTGGCATTGCTTACCAGCTCAAAACGCTTCAACTTTATCATCTGCATAAACAAATAAAATCCTCAAAGTGTTTCGCTTCAGTAAGAAACACTTGTTTACCTATTGAATTAAGTGAGTTGAATTCAATTTTGTTTCCTCCTATGATTTACAATGCCCACATGTCCAGACTGGAGATAATGCATCTATGTGTAGAATGAATGGGGGTCACAAAAATGAAGGAAACAGTACATGATGGATGACATCTGGTTATACCTGCATGAAAATTTACATCATGATATAGCATCTATAATGCTGAAAACATATCAAAGCTTTGGTAAAGTGTTAAAGACTGCATTTGTAAACAAATACAGCAATCAGTTTGCACACAGCCATGCCCCACAAACAACTGTGAATTTTACCTGGAGGATAAGGACCAGGACATCATGAGGAACTCCCTTCTCTTTTCAAATAGTTCCATTGGATCGCTAACATCCACCTGAACAGACAGACATGACTTCAGTTTAACATTTAATTCTCAACATTTTGTTTAGCGGATGACATCTCTGACAACGCAGCCCACCTCTATCATTGCATTGGTGAATCAGCCAAGATTCTGAGTTCAAAGTCCTATAATGCTCTTGCCTCTGGCTTGAACCCAGAGGCATTATAGCCTGAACCAAGCTCTTGTTCTTGAAACAGCCAACAAAACCTATTCAGGTGCAAATCTGTGGAGACAAAATCACTGAAACGGGAAGGCTTTACCAACATCAGATTTGTGAAGACTGAGAAGGTATTTTTGTTACTGTTTCTGTAATACTGTTGTTGAAAATGTTTTCTAAAAAGCAGAATAAGAGTCTACTGCATTTGGATTGTTAACCCCATACGACCCCTTTGCTCAGTAGGCTCTAGCTTTCTGCATGTCCCTTGTCCCCTCCACTCCACTTTTGGCATCTGTGCTTTCAGCCACTATGCCCTGAAACTCAGCCTCAATCCCTCTGCATTGCCCCCTCTTTGCCCGTCTTAGATCTGAAGAGCTTCATCTTCGACCGTGCGTTCGGTCACCTCCCCTTTCTACCCGGCTCAGTGTCAGGCTCCATTTTGTTAAACTCTATGAGACACCACCCCTTGTGAAGGGAGCAAGTGTTTGTTAATGTTACACCATGATCACCATTTTAAGGTCTCCAAACCTCTTAAGGGTCTATCAGACTGGGTTTGCACTTTATTTAGATTTCAGACTGCTCTGACCTATGAGAAATTCAACAACCAACCTAGCTCTGCAAACTGTGCCTCATTAGTGACAACAGACAGGAAAAGATCTTGATATCTGTGGGCCGAGTTCCAGATAAAACCACATTCAAATTCAATCCAGTTTCCACATCTTTATTGTTGGGTTGAGGCTTCTAACGTTAATTTCAATCAACACCGATTGGAAAGAGAGAACTGCTTTATTCACAAGTTTCAGAAAAGAAAAGGATTCTGCACTGACACGCTGCACCACTTCAGGCTCTCTCAGGAAACAAACTATTGCATGACATCTTTGGAGTCCTATAGCATATTGGTTAGAGCAAGCGAGAGAAATCTGGGTTCAATTTCCGGGCAGGGAGTACCTTAGGCAGGTGTCTTTATTCCACGTGACTCAGTTTACTTAGTAGAAAGTAGGAATCAGGTTGTTAGTTGACTGGCAGATTGCTTTTCGGGGCAAATAATCTTTCAAAAAAATTGGGTCACTCAATCCATGATTGTTTGTGGGACACTGCTGGGCGCAATTGGCTGCCACATTTTCCCCACAAAATATACAGTCAATTCACTTTACAGTATAATCTGTGAAGCACTTTGAGATGTCTTGACGACATGATAAGGGGTTATATCAAGTGCAAGGATTATTATTATATTATTATCTTGTCGTCAGAGAAGGTACATAAAAACTACCTTATAAGCCTCTATGAACAAGAAGCATCCAAAACTCCAAAATTCACTTAATCTTAGCTCTACAACATAGTGATAAAATTTATGATGGGTAGAATTTTGTAAAATCCTTCAATTGAGTTCTGATTTGGGAGCCTGGTGAAATTTAAAAACTAGCTTCTATACAAACTGAATCAGAGAATTTTGCAAAATTCTGCACTAACCTAACTTTTAAGGCAAACTTTATGCACTCAGTGTAAAAATCAGGAATTTCAGGCCTCTGAATTTCAGGATCATAATGGTTAAGCAGTAAAAAAGTTGGAATCCCTCCGACTCACCCCCTCCTTCCCCACGTTCAAAGATTGCCTCACGACTTACCTCTCTGATGATGTCTTCAGTCATCTTTCCCCTCCATACCATCTTTACCTCCCAATGTGAAAGGCTCTATATAAATGTAAATTGTATTGTATCATTGTAAATTCAGACAGACTACACAGGAATATGAGTAAAATGGCATTTTATTTGTATTGTATCTCCTATTATATTTTGGTGAGAGGAAACAGACTGGATTATTTTTATATTATATTCTAAAAATATTTATTTTTGCAACCGTTTGGGAAAAATTAAAGTTATGTGCTCATCAACTTGAAGCATCACAGTTAAGGGAAGAGGATGGTGGTAGAATATCTTTCTACTTTATGCACTCAGTGTAAAAATCATGAACTCACATGTCAAATACTGTATAACACACTTTAGATGCAGAATAAAAATCCTGCACAATAACTTGGGAGAAATTCCACTTGGGTCTAGATTGATTCAATGTATCTAGCATTTCAGAGCATCCAGAATTTGACGAATTCTAAAATATAGCCTTAATTTTGAAACCAGGTTTTTCTAAGTTTCTTTAAATAAAGAAAACAGAAAACTAGTTTCAAAGGTTAGATTGAATGCAACAATTTGCAAATTCTGGATCCTCTAAAACTCTTTGTGGAGTCCTGCAGCTCAGTGGTTAGAGCACTCGCTTTGCAAGTGAGAGACCTGAGTTCAATTCCAGGCAGGGCGAAACCTTGGGCAAGTTTCCTTACTCCACACGCCTAATAATAATCCCTCCAAAAACAATAATAAATTGGTCATTTTCAATCTACGACTGTTTGTGGAACATTGCTGTGCGCAATTGGCTGCCGCGTTCGCCCACAAATATACAGTCAATTCACTTTACAGTGTGTTCTGTGAAGCGCTTTGGGACGTCCTCCCGATGTGAAAAGCGCTATATCAAATGCAAGGATTATTATTATTATTATTATTAAAACGTCACATACATAGAGTATATCTGGACCGTGGTGGAATTTCTCCTAACTATGTCCTTAATCTATTACCAGTCTTCTTATGAACTCTCTCAATGAGCTGGGAAACAATGGAAATTTGTGCTAATTTATAGCTGACTTTAACCTGTGTGTCAAAATGCACAAACTATTAAGCTAAGACTGTCCAACCCTCTTTACACAGGACCTGGAGGGTAAAATAATGGTTGCTTTAGCCACTGTACCAGCCTGTCTCATTTAGTAAGACTGATCCATTTGTAACTGCATATATTCTACGGCATTTAACCCTTTCCAGCCTTCAAAATAACAAAAGCCAAAGAAGTATTCCAGGTTAAAAGGACATATTTCCACACACTTCCCATATGATGAACTGCCAGTCATACTGATAGACTTTGCAGGGTGGGGGGTTTGAAACGGATCAACTACCTGCCCTGTCAATGTCAAAAATGCTGTGAAATTGCTTTCAAAATCAAGAAAAATCAACTTACACAAAGGGGGTAGGAAGTGTTTTGTAAAACAGCAAAGGATGCAAATTTACAGTATATTGTAAATTAATTTCAAGTCATCACTTTTTTTGTATTGCGAGTCAATCTTTACTACTTTCTAAAGGACACGATATGCTGGGTTTGGACTTGTGGAGACTCACTTTATGAAAAATGAAGCATGTTGTAAAAGAAGAGTTGCGTGAATACGTCTTTGAAACCTCTGAATGGCATATTGTGTTCCCTGGAGTATTTATTCACGTTAGTCTGCACCTGTTTCTATATCCATTTCTAATACTAATCCATTTCTTTTTTGAAGGAGTTAAGTGACACAGCATCAGTTGCTTTTGTTGAGAAGTCTTCTGCATATCTATGACTGTCCAGATCTGTCTGTACTTATATGGAAAGTGAGAGCTGAACAAGAGAGCATACCTTTAAAATGATAAACTCTAAAACAAGATTATAGATTAGAAGTCTTCCCACCAAATTTTTTTTGCTCCCAAGCTGTCTGACACATGCACTATGCTTAAGAGCATTCAAACCAAACTGAGAGTTCCAACCATCCCACCTATATATGGATATTCCAGAGATATTTATTGGAATGGAATGTGCATTCTTTCCCTGGAGGGATGCATCTTTCTTACCTAATTCCAGAAAGTAATAGGTGCTAGTTGTCAAGAGCCAAGACTGAGGGACCCCAGCGTGTGCGTTGGGGTACTGCTGGAGTCTAACTAGCTAAAACGTCAGAGCACTTTCTAACAAGCTTTCCTGCTGCTTTGGCTTGTGGATTAATCACACTCAACAACAAATTACATTTGCATAGCGCCTTTCACGTTAGGAGAACATCCCAAGGCATTGCATAGTTAGAGATTTGGATCAAGCATGGGGTTGGGATAAGGCGGGATGGCTGGCAGGGAGGGTATGGGTAGGAGGTTGACCAAAGACGCAGTCGAAGCGGAGGGTCTTGAGACATGCCTTTGAAGGAGGCAAGGGGGGAGGGAGGCGAAGGGACTGGGGATAGATTTCCAAGGGGTGCGTGCAGAAAGGCTGAAGGCCCGACCGCTGTTGATGGGGTGGGCCGGGCGGGGAACATGGAGCAGGCCGAAGCCTGCTGAGCGGAGGGAGTGGACAGGTCAATATGTGGTTAGCAGGTCACAGAGATAAGGAGCCGAGTGGGAAGAGTCCCTGCCCCCAGTGACTAGTCTGTCCTTCCAAGTCCTGCCAATGAGCTGGGCTGGCTGTGTTGTCATCAGAGTGCCCAGGAATACTGTGGACTGCAGTGACTCAGGAATTGGACTACCGAGACCACCACAGAGGGTTGTCACAATTCAACACGACATTCAACTGACGCAACTCACTGATCTGCTTCATTTTTCTCATAACTTTCATGGTTTCATGTCGTGCTTGGTCGTAGGTTGTATTTGCTGCAGTTTTACCTTGCTCCAAGAAAGCTTCCAAAACCACTTTAAAGGCCTTTTGCTTTCGGCTAATAGCTCTCCTTCCCTTTGTGGTTAGCTTGATAAGGTCCTGCTTCAAGGATGAATGCCTTGCAGCTGTAGCTTCAGTTTCCTTACGATCTCAACTGCAGAAGCAAAAAAACACCTTGGCTGCATTGTCAGTTGTCCAGTCTACAGTGTCAGCCCTCGCACAGAATTGTTCCCAGCTTTCATGGTCAGCAATATCCTCACGTGGTTGGGAACTCTGGCATGATCACTCTTAGCCCAAGTCACACAGGTGGCTCCAACCTGACAGTCACTCTGTGTCACAGGGTCAGCACTCGACCATAAACGTTCAAGAACTGCCCTCTTGACACAGGTGATTGGTGTGAAATTGGGTTCAAGTGTTTGTCAGAAAGCTCACCAACTATATCATTAAAACATTTTATCAGCAATTATAAAACAAACACAAGCATAAGCATTACACCCGACACATTATCATTACTCGTCGTGCTTAAGTGACTACTAAAGCACTATCTTAACAAGATACCTCAATACTAAAATTCTAAACATAAAAAAATTATGTGATATATGAGCTGTGCCTAAATAACATCTAACTGTTCTGTATGTTGGGTGCGTGTTTTAGTAAGTAGGAGAGATACTACCGAGCAGGCAGGAAGTGGTGACGAGGTTCTAAGGCTGGCCAGGAGTTGAACACCGTCTCTGGCTTGCTTTTGGCTGCAAACGTCTCTGGCTCGTCTTGGTATGTTGTTCCTTGGTGGTCCACTCCGGACTTGTCCTCTTTGCGGTCCACTCTGGCAAGAGCTGGACTTGTCCTTTTTCCCTCAAAGTAACTCTTCTTCCTCTCCGTAGAGGTTCATCCCCTTCCTGGAGTCCTGTATCTCAGTGGTTAGAGTACTCATCTCTCAACCGAGAGACCTGGGTTCGATTCCCGGCAGGGCGAAACCTTGGGCAAGTTTCCTTACTCCACACTCCTAATAATAATCCCTCGAGAAAAACAAGCAATAATTGGTCACTTCAATCCACGACTGTTTGTGGGACACTGCTGTGCGCAATTTGGCTGGCGCATTTCACCCACAAATCGGCAGTCAATTCACTTCACAATATATTCTGTGAAGCGCTTTGAGATGTCTAGAAGACGTGAAGAGCACTATATCAAATGCAAGGATTATTATTATTATTATTATTCCTCTCCTCAGAGGCTCGATACTTCTAAGTTTTGGCTATCGATTTTTACATTCTTTTTCGCTAGCCATCTGTGTTCTGTCTCTTTTCTTCTCATGACTTCTTTCTCTAGTTGTCAGTTCTGAAACCCTGCATTCTTTTCCTATCTTTAATTTGTTTTCCCTTGTTCCGGCTAATGGTACCTTCTGCAAAAGAACGATACTCCTCCTATTCCACCTTATCTAGCCCGACCAGAGCACCTGACTCCTTGAACTCCTTGAAGTTTCAGTAATTCATTGTGCTCCTTTCTGACTCTGTCCATGTGACCTGCTAATCTCAAGCTTTTCCTCGGTTTTAATTGTTCGTTTTTGCATACCTGCCCACAAAGTTGACCTCCCATCCGTTCTCCTGGTCTAATTATCCCAGGTTCCTATCTCTCCTCCCGTAGGTCACATGCCCTTGTAAGCGCAGATGGCCTACCATCCATCCTCCCGATCCAGCTATCCTATCTTCCCTGGCCTTGGGTCGCATTCAGTGTACTCCTGCCAAGCTCAGTGTCTCTTTACTAGGGGTGTGGGTGTGTGTGTATGATGCATGGCACATGGCAGTTTTTATTTCTTTAATTCATTCTACTTAATTCATCCATTCACTACATGATCAATACTAATGATTCTTATACTATAATCCCAACTATTTACACTGGCCAGTGGTCAGAGGTTTCCCACAGAGTTATAGATATATAGAATGGATCCCAAAAAACAGCTGATGAAACATGTAAAAATACATATTTTCAAAGTTTTCATACTTCATCCATTTTATTTTTAAAAATTGCAGAGGCATACATTGAGTAAGCCTAAATAACAATTCTACAGAGATTGGGTAACCCTGGATTAATAGGTATTTATTTATCTTGTAGCATCTCTAAAACTATAGTATAATAAATACTACAATTCCAAGCACTTTAATCAAGATAATAATCCTTGCATTTGGTTTAGGCCCTTATTACATCAGAAGGATGTCTCAAAGTACAATTACACACAGCCATGTCCCAAAAAACAGCCATGAAATGAATGAGCAATTTTATTTGGAGGATTTGTTGGCCAGGACACCCGGAGAACTTCCTTCTCTTTTTAAATAGTACCATTGGATCTTTAGGGTCCACTTGAACAAGCAAACAGGACCTTGGTGTAACCTCTCATCCAAAGTAATGCAAGACATCCCCAGCGTTACTATGGAGTACCAGCTTAGTAAGTTCAAGTCCAGACATGAAGCTTGAACCCACAACCTTGTGATTCAGAGGCGAGAGTGCTACCATTGAGCCAGGCTGACACACAACTTTAAATATATTGAAAGTTTCAGTTTGCATGAACATTCACCAATGAATCAGTCCGGCTGCTGTATCAAATTGAGATGCAAAAAAATGCATGCTGAGCCATGTTTGCGTATTATAACCATGATGAATGGCAACTGAACTGTGAGATCAGCACCGGGATTTGATAAGTTTTGCATTAGCTGCAAATAGAAAGAGCTACCTGTTTCCTGTCCAATTTGATTTACTTTTTATTGTTTTGTGGACTTATATAAGTATAGCATTGAAAATCTACTTTCAACTCTATGGGATGATATGAACTACCTCAATGGTAGGGTTTCAGCATCTTCAGTTCCTTGTGGAAAATCACCACTCTCCATCGTCGTAAAGGCTACTTACACAAAAACAATTAACACAGTCTCATCGCAGTTGGTGCTGGGCTAAACTAGCAGAACAAAACTGCCCACAATGAAGCCGCCTCCATGAAATCTGCTGCAGTGCCAAAATGTTAGCAGTTATCCCCAGCATGTAAACATTTACACAGTGATCTGATTTGCAATATTTACAAAAAGGATGCGAAGTGCTAATGGCAACTTCTGTTGAATGTGTGATATTTGCAAAATGGCTAATTGGGATTCCTAAAAGGCACCCATGTGTGAAAAATGCTGGAGAGAAGAACTTCATCTCCTAAGGACTGTCTGTTTTGCTCTCCGTTTTTTGTCACATTTTGGCAACATTTGGTAAATAGTCATTTTGTTAATCTCACATAAGAAACAGAACAGGAAATTAACATTTCCTAACCCTACTGTGAATATTGCAAATCAGCTTGCAGTGTGCAAGAACAACAAGCTGCATTTATATAGTGCCCTTCACATGCGGTAGCGTCCCCGAGTGCTTAACAGTGGTGGAGTCTGACAATGAGCCAAAGGGAGAGGGAGGGGGGAGGCAACCGTAAGCATGATCGAAAAGGAAGAGCTTTAGGTGGGATTTGAAGGTGGGGAGGGAGGGTGCAAGATGGAGGGACTGAGGGACAGAGTTCCAGAGTTCTGGGGCATAGTGGCTAAAGGCATGTATGTATTATTTACATAGATTGTACATTTATGTAATACAGTGTATGTATTATTATGGGATTTACTTACCAATGTACAGCAGCTGGACAACTATCTGAGGACACAGTGCAAGCCCAAAGGTCAAGGTACAATGTACCATGCTACAAAAATCTAGAGCAAGAAGTTGGTAGGAGTGTGAACGCCGTGAAGCCCTTTGAGACATTTCAACACAAGACAAAATATTTGGTAAGAACTAATGGATTCAGTAACAAAGTAAGATAGAATAGAAGGTGACATATCACAAGTCAGAGAGGCACTGTCACTGAAAGGGAAAAGAGGTGAAAGGTATCAGTTACGTGAATGGAAGGTAGTTGCAGATCCTGTCTGCCTGGACAGGCGGACGGTAAAGATCCCAAGTCACAACTTGAAAAAATAAGGGAGTTTCTCCAAGTGTCATGGCCAACAATCCGCCAAATAAAATTGATCATTCACTTCAGATTTGTTTGCGAGATATTGGTGTGTGAAAATTGGTTGTCATATTCACCTACAAAATACACAACTGACAGTCTGTCATGGGAAACTCTTTTAGATTACCTCCCAATGTGAAAGGTAACATATCAAATATAAGGATATTACTATCACAACTAGTGAATCACCCCTCTCTCTGTGGTATTGACGTGTTTTCGAAAGTAAGGTGCCCAAACCTGGATACAATACTCCAACTGTGGCTTAACTAATTATTTAAATCGGTATTACTATATTCTATGCCCTTACAAATAAAAATTAGGATCCCATTAACTTTTATTACAGGTATATCAAGTAGCCTTCCCACCCTGGAAGATTTGTAGGCATATTGTAAATTGGTCCTATGGCCTGAAGTTTAACTGTCCAAGGTGTTTTGGAGGTGCTGACATACAACTTTTTTTATTGTTTACTTTTATTTGTGTGATGCCTCAAATTTCAAACACACTTATGAAGGCAACAACAATTTGCATTTATCCAATACCCTTCACTTAGGGTAGCATCTTGGCACTTAGACACAACAACAATAACATAGTAGACAATAATAATAATAATAATCATTGTATTTGATATAGTGCTTTTCACGTCTTCTAGACGTTTCAAAGCGCTTCACAGAATATGCTGTGAAGTGAATTGACTGTATATTTGTGGGCAAAATGCGGCAGCAAATTGCGCACAGCAGTGTCCCATAAACAGTTGTGGATTGAAAATGATCAATTTTATTATTGTTTTGTTTTTTGGAGGGATTATTATTAGGCGTGTGGAGTAAGGAAACTTGCCCAAGGTTTTGCCCTGCCTGGAATTGAACCCAGGTGTCTTGTTTGCAAGGCAAGTGCTCTAACCACTGAGCTACAGGATTCCAAATAGACATCCAGCAATCTGTTAGCTGCCCTTAGTGACAAGTTTCTTCTGTCCCTGCAAGCCATCTTTACTGTCAGTAGAAACTTGTACAATAAGAGTAAACTTCATGCATTGCATTTCACCATTTGACAATCTTAGCCTATATTATTGTCACTAAATAGAGAATGAATGATGCACAGCTGGGAGTAAATACAAGACAATTAGCTGTTTAAGTAGTTGGTATCAGATTGAGATCAGAAACCACAAGAGTGAAATTCAGACAACTTTTATTAGAGCCTTGTACTTATTGTTATTTATTGAGGTTGAAGTTGTAAATTTCTTCTCAGTCTCAGCCCATTCCAAAAATCATTGCCTTGATTCACGAATGAAAAATTCCCTGGTCAGCAAAACTTGCATAGTCATGAGATAATGCCTTCAGGAGAGAAGAGGAAATGTAATCTCTATTTGATTAGAGGGGTAATCTACCTGGTCCATATTAGGAAACAATCGAAAAATATAATTGAATTTGTCACTGTAAAAAGTCTTCAATTATATACGCATATGGGATATGCTGTATATCAATGACTCCACATTATGGTAAATTCAGTGAAGCACTTTAAGATGCCCACCTGACATAAAAGGCCCTATAACAAGCAAAACATTTATTACATGTTTGTTGACTTTGGATCCACTGAAGGTGCATAATAAACACTATGAACACAAGCATTTTATTAATAACCATAGCAATAATTCTTACATTTGACATAGCGCTTTATCACGTCTCCAAGACATCTCAAAGCACTTCACGGGATATACTGTAAAGGGGATTGACTGTGTATCTTTGGGGTGAAATGTGGCAGCCGGTTACACATAGCAATACAATACAAATTATATTTGTATAACGCCTTTCAAGTCAGGAGGACTTCCCAAGGCCCCAAAGCAATGTCCCACATACTGCTATGAAGTGAGTGACCAATTTTATTTGTCAGTCAGGATTGGTAGCCAGGAATGAAAATATGGAAGCCATCAAGTGATATCGATGCTTTGAACGTGATAAAAATACAATTTTTTTGAGTGTGGCGGATTCATATTTGTTTTTATGATAGGAAACTCTCTGCTAAACTAATGTAACAAGTGCAATGTAGAAATGGTATGTAAATGTGGCAACAGCACAGAGCCTAAAAATAGTGTGAGCTGTGGCCACATAGATTCCCGTGGACTACTATGTTTTTATTTCCATGACTTTTAAATCAATATATATATATGATGGGATAGCTCAGACAACGTTTGTACACAAATATACAGTAAATTCACTTTACAGTCTATTCTGTGAAGCGCTTTGAGACGTCGAGAAGATGTGAAAAGCGCTATATCAAATGCAAGGATTATTATTATTATATTATTATTACATCTGCAAGAGGGTTATGTCAATAAGTGCATGAATAACAAGAAACTTTTCCGTGAAAACAAATTACTACAAAAGGAGTTTTGTGTAAATTGGGGAGAGTTACGTTTGCGAATACACTGGGCCATAGAAAGTGATTTTCAATTGGTTTCTGCTTTGTACAATTCTTGGATTAATAAATACAATAATATTCCAGTACCCACACGCCCACCCCACTCATTTAAATGTTAAATAGGCGAAGATTATGTTTAAGATCTGTGTTAGGGCTGAAAAGTCTCCCAAGTGAATTATGGGCGCTGCATTGTATCAAAGCTTCCTCAGTGACACTTGCCTTAAGCTTGTATCTGAATGAACCGTGTTCATTGCACTGCAGACTTTGATTCAATCACCAGTCAGTCAGGCACACTGCCCCTCTGTGTTAGGTCTTTAAGGGGTGCTCGCCTGCATGAGCCAAATTCCAGATCCAAACGCAAACTCGCTGCAAAGGATTTTTGGCAACATTTTAACTCATTTCTCTGCTTATTTATTTATTACATGGAAATTGATGTCTCTTTTCGCATGGAACCCTTCAACATCTGATTTATGCTTTCAAAGTGACAGGTGTATATTTTAACAATCCCATCAAACTGTGCTGTGCTTGGGAACCGGACGCACTAATGCTATAACTCTGGGTGTACTTTGGAAACAAAATACTACTTACATATTATTATTATTATTATTATCGACCAAGTTGCTTGTATTTGTTTTCAGTTTGATACGACAATACAATAAATACAGTGCTGTATATCCACAGGTTATAATCTGCATGGATTTTTTTCCTTTTTTTATTGTGAACATAATAATAATAATAATCCTTGTATTTGATACAGCACCTTATCATGTCTTCAAGACGTCTCAAAGCACTTCACAGAATACACTGTGAACTATGTACATAATTTATATAATTTACATAATTTATGTACATAATGTACATAAGTACATAAATAGTATAAAGTACATACTATTTATATTATTTATTTATATTGTTTACGGAATAGACTGTAAAGTGGAGTGACTGTATTTTGTGAATTTTAAAAGATACAAATTTTATTTTAAATGAAATTAAACATCAATTTCACATGCACAGCGACTCGATCGTATTTTATCAGCTATAAATAACTCTTATTCCTGACATTCAGGTGAGGAAGTAATGAGGGGTGAAAGGGAATACTGTATCCCTAAATGAGAAAAAAACATACACCAAAAGCCAAAATTATGTATTTTAACCAACCATATTATTGGAATTAATAACTGTTCAATCCAGATTGATTATAATAATAATATTAATGATAATCCTTGCATTTGATATAGCGCTTTTCACGTCGGGAGGACGGCCCAAAGCGCTTCACAGAACACACTGTAAAGTGAATTGATTGTATATTTGTGGGCGAACGTGTCAGCCAATTGCGCACAGCAATGTCCCACAAACAGTCGTAGATTGAAAATGACCAATTTATTATTGTTTTTGGTTTTGGAGGGATTATTATTAGGCTCTGTGTGGAGTAAGGAAACTTGCCCAAGGTTTCGCCCTGACCTGCCGGGAATTGAACTCAGGTCTCTCACTTACAAAGCGAGTGCTCTAACCACTGAGCTACAGGACTTCACATGCATTATTAAAATAATAATAAGCCTTGCATTTGATATAGTGGTTTTCATGTCTTCTATAAGTCTCAAAGCGCTTCACAGAATATATTATAAAGTGAATTGACTGTATATTTGTGGGAGAAACACAGCAGCCAAGTGCGCGTGATAGTGTCTCACAAACAGTTGTAGATTGAGTAACAAAATTATTATTATTATTGTTTTTTGAAGGATTATTGTCCCTGGAAAAGCGATCCTTCAATCGACTAACAACCAGGTTCCTATTTACTGCTAGGTAAACGGAAGCATGTGGAGTAAGGAAACTTCCCAACATCTCATCCTGCCAGGAATCGAATGCAGTTCTTGTGCTTGTGAGGCGAGTGCTCTAACCACTGAGCTACAGGACACTTCTCTTTCTCTCTCTTTGTATGGGGAAGGAGAGATTATTTATATAATTTATTTAAGATTGTTCACAGAATATACTGCAAAGCAGAGAGATTGTATATTTTGTGAATATTAAAACATGCCAATGTTATTTAAAATGAAACATCGAGTTCACATTTTATCAGCTAGAAATAACTCCAGATATCCAGGTGAGGAATTGGGTGTCACAGGAACTGGGGATTACAAATAAATAATAATCGAAATAAATCTCAGCACTGCACATGATTTACCTTCCTATTGAAACACCATGTGTGCTTTGTTACTAAAAAAAAATGTTTAAACTTCAATTCGATTCAAATGTAATTTTTTTAATTTTCAATTTTTATTTTTAAACTTCAATTCAATTCGAATTCAAAGTGTTTTGTGTGTAATTGGCTTCACTGTTGGCGCTGATCAACATAAGCACTTGACCTAGACACGTTATTTTGCTCCTGAAATGAATGGGCATGTTTTATAATTCACCTTAGAAACATTTTTTTTCGTTAAAAAAAAGATCAGTTCAGTCGCTGTTTAAAACACAATCGCTAACAGCAAAATTAAACTGTGAAATTCACAGTAAAATACTGGAGAGACATTCGAATAGATCGATGAATTGTTTTGTTAAATAGAATTACATAGAACATTGCAGCAGTGAAACTGTTAACCTGGTCACTACCAGTGTTTATAATGCACATAAACCTCAACCCCCCCTAATCCCCTTTCCCTGTCCCCCTCCCAAATTCTCTTTTCCCTTTCGTATGTCTCAAATTTCCTATTAAATGCGTTGATATGTTTTTTGTGTGCAATAAGTATAGTTTAGGACATTGTGGAGTGCAGTTTTCTGATCAATTGCACATGTATATTGGCACCACAAATAATAATAATAATAATGCGCTTCATAGAGTATACTGCAAAGTGAAGTGACTGTGCATTTTGTGGCCGAAAGACCGAACAGGATTGGAAAAGCATTTACAGTGTATCATACAACCGAAATAAATTACTGGAATACAGGTTTGTTTCAATTACGCATGAAATGTGGCATTTTTAAAAATACTGCATATATATGTATTGGAAAAAACTGCCCAATATCCATCCCATTGTTTTCTGGGGGTGATGGGGGTGTCGGTAAATTAAAGCCACAGTCTTTGTGGGTGCGAATAGAAAGAGAAGCTGCAAAATTTATGAATCCGAAATAAAATTGCATACATCCCAGCAGTACAACAGACAAACACCGCCACGCAATCGTTCCCTTTGCAACTTAACGAGAAATTGCAGTGCACAAATACAGATTGGGAAATGTTAACACATAATTACACATGCAATCGGTGCATTGATATCTACCTTATGGTATTGTGTCTGTAGTATTTCTATTTCCTCTATTGTCGCCCCTTCTCGTTGCCTCTGATCCTCCTTCAGCTGCTGTGTAAAATGCTCTTGCATTTCCAGTCCCCATCCGCTGTGTCCCGTTAAATTATTTTCTCTGTGTTCAAACAAAAACACTGAAATTGCGCAAAGTGCAAACGTTTTTTTTTCTCGAACTGAACGCTTTGATATTTGAAAACGCTGGAAACGAATGTATTACAAAATGCAAACGTTATAAAAAGAATACACCTATTTTTTTTAAAAATCACCAACTAAAAAAATTACAGATTTGGTTAAAATGCTATGTCCACACTTCCCTTCCCATAAAACATCTCAAACATGCATAAATAATAATAACAATAATAACAATATTAATAATAATAGACATTATTCTATACCCTTCAATACTTAATCAGCGCCTTTTAAAGAAAAGGTTGATAAAAATAATAATTCTTGCATTTGGAATAGTGCCTTATCACTTCGTTGAGAAGTCTCAAAGCGCTTCACTTGGGACATTGTAAAGGGAATTCCCTGTATATTGTTTGGGGGGAACTACAATAAAATATAATCTTAAATATAAATATTGATATATAATAATAACAATAATAATCATCATCAACTCCAAATGCTAAAGTGGTTTTATTTTGAAGGGTGTGTGTGTGTGTGGGGGGGGGAGGGGGGTGGGGGGGGGGGGTATCCTTAGCATTTTTTTTAGGAGACAAAGAGGGTTTATTTTTTCCTTTCCTGTGTTCGGTTAAATTCCATTGGAATTTCTTTAGGAATATTATGCCCAGAGAACAGTATTGCACTGCGCTCAGGCGCTAACATATCATCGTCTGGTCCATTTCACAGCTTCACATAAACACGTGTGTGAGTGAGTGTGTGTGAGAGAGAGTGTGTGTGAGAGAGTGTGAGTGTGTGTGTGTGAGTGTGTGAGAGGGAGAGTGTGTGTGAGAGAGAGTGAGTGTGTGAGTGTGTGTGAGAGAGAGTGTGAGTGTGTGAGAGAGAGTATGAGTGTGTGTGTGAGTGTGTGTGTGAGAGAGAGTGTGAGTGTGTGTGAGAGAGAGAAAGAGGGTGAGTGAGTGTGTGAGAGAGAGTGTGAGAGAGAGTGTGTGAGTGTGTGTGTGAGAGAGAGAGAGAGAGAGAGAGTGTGAGTGTGTGTGTGAGAGAGAAAGAGGGTGAGTGTGTGAGAGAGTGTGAGAGAGAGAGTGTGTGAGTGTGTGTGTGTGAGAGAGTGAGTGTGTGTGTGTGAGAGAGAATGTGAGTGTGTGTGAGAGAGAGTGTGAGTGAGTGTGTGTGTGAGAGAGTGTGTGTGAGTGTGTGTGTGTGTGAGAGTGTGTGTGTGTGTGTGTGTGTGTGAGAGAGAGAGTGAGTGTGTGTGTGAGTGTGTGAGAGAGTGTGTGTGTGTGAGTGTGTGTGTGTGAGAGAGTGTGTGTGTGAGTGTGTGTGTGAGAGAGAGAGTGTGTGTGTGTGAGAGAGAGAGAGTGTGTGAGAGAGTGAGTGTGAGAGTGTAACAGTATGTACCCGCGACCTAAAAGGATTTTATAGCTGTCAAATCTTGAACTCTCTCACACAGGTAGAAACAAACAACCAGTTGTTGTTGTTGTTGTTGTTGTTGTTGTTGTCTTTGGCTTGTGTTGGTGTGATATTGCCTTCCCTCCTGTCTTTCTCTGCCTGGCTGCCTGCTGCCTGCCTGGCTGATGCCTGCCTGCTGCCTGCCTGCCTGCCTGCCTGCCTGCCTGGCTGCCTGGCTGCCTGGCTGATGCCTGCCTGCCTGGCTGCCTGGCTGCTGCCTGGCTGATGCCTGGCATTTCAGCTGAGAGCCTGTGTGTGGATGTGTTGGTCTGGATGCCCTGCGGTGGGAGTGACTCAGTCACTCGGTGAAAGTCTACAGATCTTTACACGTCATGAACGCAGCAGATCACCTTCTCTCAGGTGTGAGGGGTACGGTCCCAGTCCGCTCCAGACCTGTGGATCTCCAGCCTCGTGATTTTTTTTTTTTGGTCGTGGGCAGAAGTGTCGATCTGGGGCTGTGATTTATTTTTGTGTGTGTGTGTGTGTGTGCGTGTGTGTGTGGCGTGTGTGTGTGTGGTGTGTGTGTGTGTGTGTGTGTGTATCTCTTTCATTTTGATTGCAAAACAGCAGAGGTGTGGATCTGGGCTCTGTTTATCTCTCTCTCTCTCTCTCTCTCTCACATAAGTGTTTGCTTCCATGTTGACTTGACTTTTGCAATGACTGCAGAGAGCCAGCAATCGCCCAGCGAGGCTTCCTCCGTCTGCACGGCTGAGCCGCCAGTGCCTGTCCCAGTGCCTGTCCCAGTGCCAGTGCCAGTGCCAGTGCCCTGTCACCAGGACATGGCCAGAGCCAGGAGACGCAAGCGGCCTCTGCAGCGCGGCAAACCCCCTTACAGCTACATCGCCCTGATCAGCATGGCGATCGGCAGCTCCCCGGACAGGAGGCTGACCCTGGGAGGCATCTACAGGTTCATCACCGACAGGTTCCCCTTCTACCGGGACAACTCCAAGAAGTGGCAGAACTCCATCAGGCACAACCTCACCCTCAACGACTGCTTCGTCAAGATGCCCCGGGAGCCCGGGCGGCCGGGCAAAGGCAACTACTGGACCCTGGACCCGGCCGCCGACGGCATGTTCGACAGCGGCAGCTTCCTGAGGAGACGCAAGAGGTTCAAGAGGTCGGAGATGGGCAGCTACGCCGCTTACGTGCACGAATCCAACGGCTTCAGTCCGATGCAGGCGAGAGGTCCCTACCCCGGCTCAGTGTACACCAAGGTCAGGGTCAGCCCGACCTACTCCCAGCAGCTGCCGGCCCACCCCGCCGTCTACTACCCGCCAGCATCGCCGGGATTCAGCACCAGCCAGTCCAGGGGCTTCAACTTCAACATCAACCACCTGCTGGGACACCCCAGTGCGCTGGGCCCCGCGCCTGAGCTGCTGCAACAGCAACAGCAGCAGCAGCAGCAACATCAGCCCTCTTGCACTTTACCGGCGGATCTGAGCTCCAGTTGCTCCAACCTTGCGGGGATGGGAGGGACGGGCTACCAGGCTCAAGCCTGTGGAGGGACCATGCTTCCCCGGGCTTCTCACAGCCTGCCCTATGCCTACCCGGGCTCCAACCCAAACCTCCCCATGAATCAACCCACCTATTGCCTTACTAATGGGCAGTTGTACGGCCCTCCTGGCTGCCTGCCCATCGCCGCCTCCTCTGGGGGCAATGAACCACTGGATCCCTTTGGGAGGTTGTCTCCTGTCCACTTGCAAGCACTGGGACCTTACAGCAACAACGGACAGATCAACGCCAACTATATGAGGCACCCGTCTTACTCTGGAGTCATGGAAGGGTTTGCACATTCAATTTGACAGCCTCTCCTCTGGGTTCATTACCCAAAAGGGAGACGAACTGAATTCAAACGGGTTCCGCGTTTGATACCTTGAGACCGTACCTGTGCCAAATGTTTCCGAAATATGCACATGTTGCAGTGCTTGCGAACTGTTCGTAATATCGTGCACTTAAATGCATAGTCCACACAATTTTTAAATGGTGAATATTTTAAAGGATACAAAAAGCTGGTTCGCAGCATGAAGGGGCTTCACCTGCTCTGATAGCTCGTTTTTTTTATAGACTGTGTTATCAAATGTGTTCATTATTGGTGCATTTCTTTAAAAACTTACATAAAATGATACTGAGTTTGCACCACAGACAAAGGTCTTTTGACTCATCTCTTCCCTGATCGTGTTTATATTCCACACCAGCCCCCACACATCCTGCTCCCCATCTAATCTCCCATACTCTAGTCTATTTATTATTTCCTCTCTCACGTACGCATTGGGTTTCCTCTTAGCTTTTCTTAAGACCTGTGGGATTGCAATGTCAAAGAAATAAAACTCCCTCCGTGTGTATCATAACCCGCCCTATCCGGGAAGAGAGTTTCAGATGCGACATAATATGTAATGCACTGATTTATCTTTTGCAAACATGTGCAGAGCCCCGAGACACCACAGTCTCTGTCGAGCAACTGATTCCAGATTAAACCACACGAATGCAGAAGTCATATATATAGGTTTCAATGAGTTATCACTGGAAAATCGCGAAGCAGCAGAAAATTAACATCTGATAATTTTCTTTTAAAGCCGAATGGTATTGTTATTCTTCACGACAGCGCAGATTAATGTGCCATTTGATGGACGTGTTTTGCCTTCAATGTTTTTTGGCGAATTTCGTGTTTTAGTTTAATGAATGAACGGTTTGCATCTCTGATGTTCAGCACATGTGCCTGGGGCTCAAACTCTGCTGTGAGATCGTGTGGCTTGTGTCTGTCTCTGTCCAAAGATATGTTGCTCATTTTGATACTGTGGTCAGTAAACAACACCTAAAATATTATCTGGTCTTCTGCTTTGATGGATCTGATCATTTGTCGCGCTGGGTTCGCAGTTACAGCGAATAAAATAAAGGGATTAGCACATCGGAGACTGCGCCTTAAATTCATTCTAAGAAAACAATGTCAGTAAAATAAAAGGAAACACATTTAAATCATTTATCGCGATTAACCACTGAAGTACTTCCGATTCTCGAGGATTCTACAGGAAAACCCCAATGAATTTTGCTTTGAATAACTTTCTTGATCGGTGACTGGGTTTAGATCATTTTTGAAACATTGTTGGTTTGGATTCAAGTATTCCTGGATCATTAAATGTCCGGTTACAACACTAACTGACAATCCTAAACATCAATTGTTTATACATTAAAAACTCTGAAGAAATATTATGGTCGGATTCCTGGTTAAGAGATTTAATAATAATAATAAGAATAATAATAATCTTTGCATTTGATATAGGCCCTCATCACGTCGTTGAGACGTCTCAAAGCACTTCACACTGTAAAGTGAATTGACTGTGTATTTCGTGGGCGAAACGTATTTAGGATTAATATGATCCAGTTTCCTATCAGAATCATCCAGACTAAACCACCATGTCCCGGGTCAGGTACAGGTGTAGGAAGAGGCTGGAGCGTGTAAGTTGCTGTATTGGACAGTACGTGGTCGGCTGTGTGCTACACACAGGACACATACAGGGGATCACATACATGTAGTCAATTACAATACACTATGGACTCCCGGGTCACACATACGGTCTGGAATATGCAACGCTCAACTTACAAGCCACGATTTGCATTGATTCGTATAGAGTCGCACAAAATCAATACTAAACGTCCAGTTTAACTGCAGCTCGACTGATTTGGGGAGGGGGAGGGGGTGGGGGAGGGGGTGTCTCATATATTACGATCTTGCGATAATGTGCTAAATCAAATGCAAGGAATATTATTATGATTATTTTTATATTTTCGTATTGACATCGGACTTTCCCATTGATCGGCTTGATGTGTTTCCATCTCCTCGCTGTTAACGAACCCTTTGAGCAATGACCACATCTGAGATTGCAGTGTGTTGATGTGGGTTTGGTCCTTTTCCAAATTATCTTGGAGAACGTGGTCGGGGAATCGAATAGATCACGAATGCACCCAGAGCAATAATGATAATCCTTATATTTGATACAGCGCCTCGTCACCTTGTTGAGACGTTTCAAAGCGCTTCGCATAATATACTGTGAAGTGTAGAGTCTACACCTGTGCAAAGTCGACTTTCCTTAGACTTGGGTTAGTCTAATGCAGAGTGGATACAGTAGTATAGTATCTCAGTCTCTCTGCTACAAGCATCAAACATCAATGCACTTGTCAATGCACCCCCCCCCCCCCCCCCCCCCCCACTCTCTCTCTCTCTCTCTATATATATCAACACTTGTGCAAACTATTCCCAATCAGAAAGTATCTGTACAAATGTAATAAACCTCTCGCTTTACATCCGAGAGTTGATAAAACTGTGACAGCAAAGGGCTGGTGAATTGTTCTTCAAAAAAAATCATCTTAATCTCCAGACGAACGATGGATGTCAATAAATCTGCCCACCTTGACAACATATATTCTCTGTGTGTGTGTCTGTGTGTGTGTCTGTGTGTCTCTCTGTGTCTCTCTCTGTGTCTCTCTCTGTCTTTCTCTGTGTCTCTCTGTATCTCTCTGTGTCTCTCTGTGTCTCTCTCTATGTCTCTCTCTGTGTCTCTCTCTGTGTCTCTCTCTGTCTTTCTCTGTGTCTCTCTGTGTCTCTCTGTGTCTCTCTCTGTGTCTCTCTCTGTGTCTCTCTGTGTCTACTCTCTGTGTCTCTCTCTGTGTCTCTCTGTGTCTCTCTCTGTGTCTCTCTCTGTGTCTCTCTGTGTCTCTCTCTGTGTCTCTCTCTGTCTCTCTGTGTCTCTCTCTGTGTCTCTCTCTGTGTCTCTCTCTGTGTCTCTCTCTGTGTGTGTCTCTCTGTGTCTTTCTCTGTCTCTCTCTCTGTCTCTCTGTGTCTCTCTCTGTGTCTCTCTCTCTGTGTCTCTCTCTGTGTCTCTCAGTGTGTGTCTCTCTGTGTCTTTCTCTGTCTCTCTCTGTCTCTCTCTGTGTCTCTATGTGTCTATCTGCTGCTACTGACCATCAGAGAATAATGTACATCGCGGATGGTTCAGTATATTTACTGACGATTGGTGAATCACAGTGAAGATGGTTTGCTGTTGATCACTTTCTTGCCCGCATGTGTTACCCGAGAGAAATATCAGCGATATAAGCACAGTTTCACTGTTTTAGAGCTCGGTTTGCAATATTTTGTTAGTTGTGTCAACACCGTGCAGTGCGTGATAAACCACTTGTACTTCGCCAGGTGAATAAATAATAATAATATTTTGATTTTGACAGTGATTTGTCTAGTCCAGAAACGGTTTCAGGATTTAATTTACTGGCTGGTGCTGGAGAACGCGTTTTTCCTTGTATTTACAGCCTTGTATTAAACAGACGTGCGTTTCATTATTTTGTATCACTTTAAAATTGCTAAAATGCGCGTTGAAGTCGATTGCATTAAACCCCCAGATGTGTTAAAGGCAATAACATTCTCAGCTGATTGCAATGTCTGATCTATTTGCAGATCAAATGAATTTTAACGGATTGACATCATGTACCGATTACTTACAATAGCGTTGTGTGCCCATTAGAAAGGACACAGTCACTTTACAGTGAACATATTACTCATCTCACACTAATAGGAATATAACACAATAATCCTGGCTTTTGATATTGCCCCTTTCCACGTTTGAGGACATTTCAGAGCACTTCACTGGAATCACTGTAAAGTGACTGTGTCCTTTTGTACGTACCGCAGGGCACCAATTTGTGCACAGAGATGTCCCACAAAACAGCTCCGATTTGAATTCGGGGAATTTTTTGGGGGAAGTACGAAAAACAACATTGAATTATAGATTTACAACCAGTTTCTGTCAACTGAATCCAGTATGTTTGACAACATCAGAAATGTTCACTTGGCAGACGTTCACGGTGGAATAAGACATTTCTGTTGCACTTTTATTTGAGAGCTTTTAATTTTAACATGTCTTTTCTTAAATGTAATGCTTCACACTCAGTGACTTTTTAACCTTGTAACCCACAGACGTGGTCAGCGTGTAAAGACAATTTATAATCAAAGAAATTGTTCACTTAACGAGTTCACAACTAAATGCAGTCAACGTTAGCACTGCAGCGGTGAGAATAATAATAATAATAATCCTTGCATTTGATATAGTGCCTTATCACGTCGTTCAGACATCTCAAAACGCTTCACAGAATTATTGCAAAGCAATATATTGCAAAATGATACGACAATATATTATAATAAAATAATATTATAATATTATAAAATAAAATAGTTATAGTCAAATGCAATAATATAACAATACATTATTATAACATTGTAATACAACACAATAATAACATAATAACTAAATATAATAATATAATAATAAAGAGATGGAAGGGAAATTCGTTTCAATTTAAATTCTTAATATCTTCTTAATTCTTAATAACGTTTATTGATTTCCTAATGATAATTTAGCAAATACATTACTTTGTTATGTAACATCTGGATATAAAAAAAACTGCTTGGTCAATAGGTCTGCTTCGTGATTTTTTTTTAAAAAATGAACGTGTTTTACTTAAATATACATTTTTGAAACCCACTTTGATTTGCGCACCTCCTGTCATAATAAAGTAGTTTTTTTTTAATATTTAAATTTCGCAGCTTTACGAGTGCGGACAGAAGTGGTTTGCAATGACAGAACCGGTTCGGCAGTCGTCAGCTTTGGCATCAAAAGGTATTTAGTTGAACGAGGAACATTTCTCAGCACGACTTAGCAAAGCCACAAACAAAACATGCATTCAAACAGGATTGTTTTGACCCTCCCCACAAAAATCTCTAGAGATAACAAGATGTCCTTTTTCTATTTTCAGCGTTGGACGCAAACCGTGTTAATAGCAACTTGACATGTGTACATCTGAGTGACAGGTCTGTATGTAACAGTACAACATTACAACTGGCATTTCACTGGGAACTTCAGTCAAGTTAACATTTCTGATGTCTCAAACATACTGAAGGTATTCAGTGGACAGAAACTGGTTGTAAATCTATAATTTAAAAGTACCGACAAAGTGGCAGTGGTTTTACAAAAAGCACAGCATTTATAGACTATACCACAGGTTCGGACTGGTCCTGCAGAGAGAGCCCTGCACAGTGCTATGGTTACAAGGTAAATATTGCACTGGCTGTGAGCAGAGCTGTCTCTGACAGACAGATGTCTCAAGTAATCGCTGACATTCAATGATCTCCCGCTCTCAGCGCCACACTTACTGATAACCTTAGATCCCATCTCAAGATTCAGTCTTCACAAACGCACTCATTCATTAATTCGCGCTGAGCGATTTTGTGCAACTGGAAAATTGCAGATTTTTTTTGAAGTGTTTCAATAACTGCCCACAAGCGCCTGACAACGCCGGAAAGTTTCCATCCCTGACGGTCAGATTGAAATATTGTAATGTCTCAAGACACGTTGTGCTCCTGAGCTGCAATATTACAATAGGGTTGAACTGCAGGTGTAGATCTGAGATTATGTGTTACATGAGAGGAGAAAGAGACAGATAGAGACAGGGATAATAAAAGAGGAAGACCAGGTTTAATTATAACTGACAAGGACTGAGAGAAAGACCTTAAACAAACAGCAGAGAAGATCGAGGAGGGTTGCAGTGAATCTCCAATAGGGACAAACAGATACAATTACATTAAATAACATCTAAACGGCATTGATTTGGCAACGAATTCAGTCATTAAATTGTAAATTGATAATCCTTAATGATCTTTCCATTTTATATAATAAGAATCCTCCACAAAATACATTGCAAAGCGAATTGAGCGAATATTTTATGGACGATATGGCACCTTATCACATCTCAAAGGGCTTCGTGGGATTTTACTGTGAAGTGTAGTGACTGTGTATTTGTAGGCAATGGTTGGTATTAATTGTATGATTTGAATTTCAAACATCCGACAGGCAGTCCAGAGTGAGGTTATAATTTAATGAACTAAAATATTACGAACACATTCTTTTTGGGGGAAGAATTGTAGCTCAACAAAACTAAGGGTTGCCTGTGGCTTTCTTGAAATTAGTTTCCTTTAAAAAATATGTGAATATATATATATTTGTTTATCTTGACCTGTTTGAATCAGTAAATGTTTAAAATTACTGTACTTTCTGGCTCCTGTTGCTAACAGGTAAATAATACATAAATATTTAGATCCATAGCTAAGCATAACTCTGATCCAGTCCCACTTCCTATAGCCATTCCCTCCCCCAGCACAAAAACTCCCAATCCTCATATAAAGAGAGATTAGAAATTCAACTCACTATTGGATGGTGTCTCAATCTAAACACCTGCTTTTAAACATAATTAAAAAAACAAACTAGCTGCATCTTTTGAAGCCGGTGAAATGATTGTGATACTGTGTTAAAGAAATGCCCTCCTCATTGGGAGACCTACATATGTCTTCAATCCTCTCAGTCAAAGCATTAGCCAGTAGGATAACCCAGTGAAGCTCAGCGGTTAGAGCACTCACCTCATAAGACCTGGGTTTGATTCCCAGCAGGGCGAAACCTTGGGCAAGTTTCCTTACTCCACACACCTGATAATAATCCCTCAAGAAAAAAAACAATAACAAATTGGTCACTTCAATCCACGACTGTTTGTGGGTCACTGCTATGCGCAATTTGCTGCTGCGTTTTGCCCACAAATATACAGTCAATTCACTTTACAGTATATTCTGTGAAGCGCTTTGAGACGTCTAGAAGACATGAAAAAGGCTATATCAAATGGAAGGATTATTATTTATTATAACTCTAGCTGGACAAATACTGCACCAACAGTATAACTCATACTTGTCCCATATTTCCACAGCAGGTTGCATTGTCTAAGCCTTTATGCTTTCACATCTTATACAAACTCTGTCAATTCCATGTGTAGGTGGGATGAATGCAATTCTCAGTTTGGTTTTGATACTCTTTAGCATGGTGATAGGTTTCTGGGTGTGTCAGACACTTGGCTGACCAAAAAAATACAAACTACTGCACTATATGCCAACCATCCCAGTACTAGCCAGCTGTGAGTTCATGAAATTTCAGTAGTAAACTGCACTGAACATACCACAGGCAACACTCAGGCTCTTGCTGTGCTAATTGATTGTTTTTACAAGGTAATGCAAACAATGTTTCATGTAATGAGGCAGCTATTGGTACTGCAGCCACTTGTAACACCCAAGTGATTACACAATGAAAACAAGAAGAATGTGTCAAATTAAACAGAATGAAGCTGGCTCGCTAACTTTAAGTCAAATTTGTATTTAGCGAAATAGTACTGACAATTAAACATATCTGATCCATGAATCATCGAGTAGAGCTGTGCACACTGTTTCCACTTTATCTCAAACTGGGAACCACTCAGTGAAATGATCAGTTTATTCTGGGCAATGTTATCTTTTGTAATGATCTGTTGAACTACAATAACAAATGTTATATAGCAGCTTTCACGTCAGGATAGGAGGACATCCCAAGGCACTGCAAATGTACATGTAGAAAGTTATGATGCTTAACTACTATTTCTGAGAGGTAGATTCAAGACTGGTGAAGGCATATAATTGTCATCTAATAGGAGTAAGTGCCATTTCATCATACTGAAGGCTGGAAAGGAGCTAAATGTGTATTCTCTGCCTGGTGGGATGAACCCTGATTACCAAATTCTGGACAGCATTAGATGCAGGATGGCAAGAGCCAATTGGGAGATTTGTTGGCCAGGACACCAGGAGGAACTCTTTTCAAATAGTGCCATAAGATCCTTAGTATCCATTTGAACAGGTACTGGGACCTTGGTTTAACATCTTATCTGAAGGACAGCCCCCGAAACTACAATATCCCCCAATCACTGCATTGGGGTATCAGCTTAAACTATGTGATTCCAAGTCCCGACATGGGGTTTGAACCCATAATCTTCTGACTCAGAGGCGAGTGTGCTACCACTCTATACCCTTTCCCAGGTAAAGTGGGGTCCACCAGTAGAATCAGCATGTTGATCATCCAGGAAATGCTGGTAAAACATTGATAGCAGCTCCAGCACACACCAGCACAGAGTGTAAGCTCGAGGACCCCAGTTAGCACTCAAGTGACTAACGATTTTGAAGGAAATTTTTGACCTATTTATGAGTGACAATTATTCTTTCTTTTGCCTCCTACAAAAAAAGGTCACCCCATCCACAATTCTGATTCCATTGCTTTGTTGTTTAGGCATTTTGATCAAATGCCTTGTATTGAAAGAGAATATTCACTCTAGTCTTTTCTGGAAGGAGGTAGTGTGGAAGTTTTCTGAAAGCTCTGGCTGATCTTCAAAATAATTACATTCAAATGTCAGTTGTTTGTTTGAACAAAGACTGAGCGTACTTCATATATATGAATATTTGGAAACCTTTATTTTAAAAACTCGTGTAGTTGATAACCAGGAACTTTAAATTCATAGTTACTGGTATCCAACAGTTCCAAAATTCTTGTTATACATTTCAATGACAATCAACATTGTGTAATAGGCATTTTAATTCATGTACAGTATCAAACAATGAGTCATTTGACATGTACATTTTAAAAGTTTGCACATTTTTAAACAAAAAAAACAAAACCTGTTTGAAGTTTCCAGCTCAAATACGTATCTGGACTTTTTCCAAGAAAGAGCTTCTTCATTTCATCTGTCACAAACAAGGTGATGACAAGCTGACAATAACATAAATGTCTGGGTGGGACGATTAATAACAATGGAGTCACAGGCTTTGCCATTTTGCAGCTTCTATTTATGGCACCATTCAGCATTTTTATTGCAATGCAAGTGATACATATTTTTTGCTGCAAGATACAACATGATTCATTTTTGTCTTATATTATTGAGCGTATACTTTGCAGCTGACTTAATGGGGCACTATCTTTATTGGCAGCACTATTTATATTTTGCACCCACAAAATATAGTTCATTCATTTTACAGTATATTCTGTGAAGCACTTTGAGATGTCTCATTGATGTGGTTAGGCACTATATCCAATGCAAGGATTATTATTTTATTCCTTTATTTACTTGTTTAACAAAATGTAATAGGATGACAGTCAAAATGCATCCAGAACTGATCTTTTTTGTGTGTAATGTTATTTTCATTAAAATAATACAACTCATTTTCCTCCCCAGACATAAAAAGTTTACCAAGTACATTATCATGGAGTCTTCACTCCTTTAAAATTGACTTAAGACTGATGAACATCTACTGTTGTGCTTACATGATTTCAAAAACAATATCCAGCATTTTCTGTAAGTTTAGAAATGCATTAAATCAGCAATTGGAATAAATTTGAGCTAGTTCTGCGATACAATGGGGAATTATTTGTCACGATAAATACTTCAATATATCATATTAAGATGCCACTTCATTATTAATGAACAAGTGATCCTGGCTTAGTTGGCAGCACTCTCACCTCTAAATCAGAAGTTTTTTAAGTTCAAGCTCCAGGTTAGGACAGAGATCATAGTTGAAGCTGACATTCCACTGGCATCGTTGCATATATGGAGGTGACATTCTTTGTATCAGATGGTAAACAGAGATCCCCTCAGCCTGTTCAAGGGAAATAAAAGATCCCTCAGCACTGTTCAAAAAGGGAAAGGGAGCTTCCACAGGTGTCCCAGTCAACAATCTCCTAGATTAAAACAAATGGTCACCTCAAAATCCCATCAACATGGCCAAATTGGCTGTCATGTTTGCCTACACAGTCACTACACTTTACATAAAATGCTGTGAAGGCTTTGAATCACTTTAACATAATAAGTTAATGTACCAAGTACAAGGATTATTATTATTATTGGTTCCTGTGCTTCTAATACATGCGAAGATATTTAAATACCAACATGTTAAACAGAGAGTAAAGGTAAAGAATTTCTTCCTCGGAGCCTTTTATTATTTTACCAAACAGCTTTGGTGAAGTTGTCCAGTAAAATGTTTACACGTACCAACATGCTGTGCTGCAGGGTGGTGGCTGATAAATGAATGCTTGTGCTTCCTTCTACAAAGTAAGCTCCCGATCTCAGCCATGGGTAAACAATTAATGGGAATACTGAGCATTACCCCTTACCCCACAGTGAAATTAATAATAATAAAAATTATAATCCTTGGATTTCATATTACAGCAGCTTGCAATTAAATAGTGTCCCTCACGCAGCGTAGGGTCTCAGAGGTGAGACGTCTCAAAGCACTTCACAGGATATGCTGTAAAGTGGATTGACTGTATTTTGTGGGCGAAAGGTGGTATCCACAGTTGTGGATTGAGTGATCAATATTTTTTAAAAAATTGAAGGAATATCAACAGAGAGCAATCCACCAATCGACTAACAACTGAGATCCTACTTACTGCTAGATAGACTGGGAAACGTCAGTTGTGTTTTTTGTGTTTTCTACCAGTGTCAGCAGAGGCCTGGGAGCAAAATCACCTCCCTCTCTACTCATTTAGGGAGTGGTAAACTGTGTGCGTGTAAAGGTTGGAGGTTCACCCCCAAGAGTTATAGAAAGAAACATGGATGAGAATGAAAATTGAGGCAGTGGCGGGGGATAGAGAGGATGGGTGCGATGTCTTGTATTGGAGCCTCAATGTGCTATCCCACGCAGTATTGAGACATCACCTCTGAGTCATTATCTTATCTCCAAATCTGAACCACATCGCTGCAGAGCAGCACCAATCAAGATCCAGGTATTTCCCCACAGAGTCTTCAGGTAAAGTCACTCTTCATTGTAAATTGGTCAAATGATTTGACTGTTTGTGGGACGCTGCTGTGTGAACCTGTCTCCCACTGCTATCTCACCACCATTATAACCCGCATGAAACTGACCACCTGCTCCCACGACCTCATCCTACACTTCTCCTTACCTCCCAGCTCCACCTCCTTGCCCCTCTACTCACAGACATCATAAACCTCTCCCTGCCCACTGGTCCCATTCCCACCCCTTTAAAAATGGCCATCAATACTCCTATCCTCAAAAACCCTCCCTGGACCCAATCCTGCTCTCAAAATACCACCCCATCTCCAACATCCCTTTCTTCTCCAAAGTCCTGGAACGAGCCATTGTTTCTCAGCTTCACTCCTTCCTCTCCCGCCACTCCCTTCACGAACCCTCCAATTGGGTCTCGGTGTCGTCCACAGCACAAAAACTGCTCTGGTCAAAATGACAAATGTCATTCTGTCTACCTGAGACCAGGGCTCCCTTTGCCTCCTCGTCCTCCATGATTTCTCTGCTGCCTTTGACTCCGTTTGACCACTCTATCCTCATCCATCGCTTCTCCTCTTCTCTCAACCCTCATGGTACTGCCCTTGAATGGTTCAGAGCGTACCTCTCACACCGCCTCCATTTTATCTCCACAAACAGTTTCTCCTCGAGCCCCTGCACCATCTTGTGCGGTGTTCCTCAGGGCTCTGTCCTTGATCCCCTCCTCTTCAATATCTATATCCTCCCTCTTGGTGGCATTATCAACAGACATAAAGTCAATTTCCACATGCATGCGGATGACACCCAACTGAACCTCTCTGCCTCCACCTTTGACTCCAGGACCACTGGTGTCCTGACAGAATGTCTGTCAGACATCAAGTCCTGGATGAGAGCTAACTTTCTTCAATTGAATGTCAACAAGACCGAGGCCCTCCTCATCTCAGGCACTGACAGCATCACCATCCATGGATGCACATTCCACCTTACTAAGCCAGTCCGGAACCTTGGGGTCTTGTTTGACCCTCAACTATCCTTCCTACCCCACATCCGTGCTATGATCCGCTCTGCCTCCCTCACCTCTGCAAAATTGTTCGGTTCCGCCACTGTCTCACACCGCAGGCCACCGAAACCTCATACATGAATTCATAACATCCAGGCTTGACTATGCAAACTCATTGCTTGTCGGCCTCCTCAACTCCTCCCTCCATAGGCTGCATAGATCATTCGGAACTCTGCAGCTCGTGTCCTCTCCCGCACCAGGCTCCGTGACCCTATCACCCCTATCCTCACCCGACTCCACTGACTTCCCATCACACAGATACAGTTCAAGATCCTGGTCCTCACTTCAAAGCCCTCCATGGCCTCTCTCCCCCCTACATCTGTGACCTTCTAACCCCCTTACCATCTTGCCCGCGCTCTTCGGCCTGCTTCACGTCCCCCCTGTCTGCCCCACCATTCGTGGCAGGCCTTCTGCCACTCTGCACCCACCCTCTGGAACTCCATCCCGTAGTCTGTCCACCTCACCCCCTCTCGTCTCCTTCAAGACCCATCTCAAGACCCTTCTCGTCGACCGTGCTTTCACCCTTCTTCCCCTGTTGCCCTCCACCCTACCCAATCCCGACCCCCAGCTCGGGTCTGCAACACTGACTGTCCAGTGCCTTAGGACATCCTCCCGACGTGAAAGATGCTATACAAATGTAATTTTGTTGTTGTATGCGGTCTGTATAAATAAGTCCGTACTAGTGAATACAGTGCAATATTTCCAATATCAGAGTTCAATAGGGGCAATTTAATGTGAAAATTTGGCAGCTTTAACTACATTTCTGAATGTGTGATGTCTAGATTACAATTGAATTCACCTTTTACCAACCTCAAATTCCCATTTCAAACTTTAGCTCAGCAATGCATGAAAATGTACAGTACTTTAAAGAGGAATCATGAAATAGTTGGCCACTTGAAATATACAGTCAATTCGCTTTACAGTATATTCTGTGAAGCACTTTGAGATGTCTCAACAACATGCGCTATATCAAATGCAAGGATTATTATTACTGATGGCAATTTTGGATTAAATAGCAAACATTTTGCACTTGAATGAAATCTAATTTTCCAGATCAATGTGCCTCTTGTGTTACTAGATGATAAACGGCAAGGGAAAAGGTTTCTGGTAATGGTCTCCTCACTTATGAAACAGGCAGACGGGATCTTAACATCTCAAACAAACCTAACAATGTGCATACTTGACACAGATCAAGTAATGGGACTAGTTAGAAACAAGAGGGCAATAAATATCTAGCAATTAAGAGCATTAATATTCCAGCCATCCATGCTGTATTTACAGTCAGCTATAGAAAAGCTATAAAATGTGATACATCCATGAATCATGCGAGCTTAGAATTTTTAAGTTAACATAGTTGGTAAAAGTGGATTGAAGCTCAGAGCTTCCACAATAAAATAACTTGTGAATGTAATCACCTGGCACTCGTGCCTCTGAGTCAGAACATTGCAGATTCAACTCACTTTGTTCTGACAATCCAGTGCAATGCTGGGGGAGCGCTACATTGTAAGGGTTGCCGTCTTTCAGATAAATCATTCATTTGAGATAATATCTGCCTGTTCATTTGACATTAAAGATCCCATGGTACTATTCAAAAGAGAAGGGAGATTCATGGCCAACAATCTTCCACAAAAAATTAATTATTCGCTTCATGGGTATTCGTAAGACAGAGTCGTGTGCAGATTGGCTGCCGCAAAAGCTAACAACTACAATCACTACACTTTTAGACATTTTAACAAGGACCTACTATATCAAATGCAAGGTTTATTATTTCATTTATTATTATCGTTGAATTCTAATCTGTACCCCAAGTAGAAAAAAGCAACAACAACAACAACATTACATTTATAGAGCTTCTTTCACGTTGGGAGGACGTCCCAAAGCGCTGAACAGTCAGATGCGGGGCCCGAGCATGGGGAAGGGGTGGTATAGGGGTGAGGGAAGGCAGAGAGATGGGAGGGAAACCAAAGGCACAATCAAAGAAAAGGGTCTTGAGACCGGCCTTGAAGGATGCAAGGGAGGAAGCGAGGCGAAGAGACCGTGGGATGGAGTTCCGAGTGTGGGGGCAGAGTAAGCTGAAAGCCCGGTCACCAATGGTAGGGCGGGTCGGGCGGGAGACATGGAGCAGGCCGGAGCCTGATGAGTGGAGGAACGGGCAGGTTGGTAGGGAGTCAGCAGGTCAGAGAGGTAGGAGGGGGCAAGGTCATGGATGGACTTAAAGGTGAGGACAAGAATCTTGAACTCGATCCTCTGGGGGATGGGGAGCCAGTGGAGTGGGGTGAGGGTGGGAGTGATGGGTTCGCGGAGCCTGGTGTGCGAGAGTACACGAGTTGCAGAGTTTTGGATGATCTACAGCTTGTGAAGGGAAGAGTTGGGAAGGCCGATGAGGAGGGAGTTTCTGTAATCGAGCCTTGATGTGATGAATACGTGGGTGAGGGTTTCGGCAGCCCTGAGGGGTGAGGCCAGTGGCGGAGTCTGGCAATGTTGCGGAGGTGGTGCCGGTCATGGTGCAGATGTGGGGGAGAAAGGACAGTTCAGGGTCAAGCAAGACACCCAGGATCCTGACTGGGTTAGTGAGGTTGAGTGTGCAGCCATGGAGGCTGATGCTGTGTAGACACTGTGTAGACACTGTGTGGCATTGCTGTTCAATATTCCAAAATAAGAACAATAAGGATTAAAATCATTCTATTTGGTTTATATACTCAGATTTAAACTTTGTTTTAAAACTCTGCAGGCACAGTTCCTGTAGAAGTGTGGGATTTGTAGGTATGTCACTGCTGATCATACTACTGTTAATGTGGTTCAACTGTCTAGAAAAGGATATATAAACAAATGTAGCCAAGTAGCTTTGCAAAATTACACAAAAAAATTAGGTATTCAGAATTTCTATTCCGTTACAAACTTTTTCTCTTTCACTGGTTTTATCCTCAAAATCTCAGCAAAGGCACCTCCGAACCAGCATGTGATATGGGCAGAGTCCAAGGTGAAGTAAAAGAGTTGATCCTGGCACTGTTTTTCTACGGTACACAGAGCGTGGATCAGCTGACAGTATGGCCATGATGGCAGATCTTGCTTCCTCTATAGATTGGAAATGTTTCAATGACGTTTTACCGGGATCTACAAACAGCCACAGAGATGGTTAAATCTTAGCATTTAAATCTAATAAACACATTAAACAGATACTAGATTATATAACATTATAAAGCACAGCATAACATCACCTGAAAAATGGGGTTTCCAATATAAATATAATATAAATATAAAGGGAAACCTGGTGCTTAAAATTCCAACTAAGTTCAGCCTATCAGACCATTTTGGTTTAAAATTGAAGATTTCACAAAGCTGTGGAAAATTCTTAAATTTAGTTGGTAGCTGGGATTCTTTGCACATGGCTCCTGTTAGTTAATCGCTCAAGCCAAAGCCCTAACACTGGTGCAAGCAGCAGTAAGCTTGCCAATGATTGCAACGTCAAGCCAGTTTTGTTTGGTTAAACACCAATAATACCTTAATGCTCCTTCTTAAAAAGAATCAAATCCAAACTGAGACTGAATTGAAAAATTTCCACATTTCTGCGCGACCTGAGCTATTAAGATAAGGCAGGCCTAGAGGTCAAATCTAGGTAGAATTTCAGGCCCCTGGACACTGACTGGAAGCAAATAATGACCAGGTTATTAGTGTGGTGGAGTCCTGTAGCTCAGTGGTTAGAGCACTCGCTTGCAAGCAAGAGACCTGGGTTCGATTCCCAGCAGGGTGAAACCTTGGGCAAGTTTCCTTACTCCACACGCCTGATAATAATCCCTCCAAATACAAAACAATAATAAATTGGTCATTTCATCCATGACCGTTTGTGGGACTCTGCTGTGAGCAATTGCCTGCCGTATTTCGCCCACAGATATACAATCAAATTCACTTTACAGTGTGATCTGTGAAGCGCTTTGGGACGTCCTCCCGATGTGAAAGCGTATATCAAATGCAAGGATTATTAATATTATTATTCTGTGAAGCGCTTTGAGACGTCTAGAAGACGTGAAAAGCGCTACATCAAATACAAGGTTTATTATTATTATTAATAATAGAATAAGTGTACCACTGTACCTGCTTTGTCAGGAGCCTGGAACTGCTCCAGATCCTTTTCAGCATAAGGGGTGAATCGAACGTCTAATGAAGACACGGGAGATTCCTTTACCCATGCTGCGACAGTACTGATACACGGCTCATTACCCAAGTCCTGACCAGCAGAACTCGATGTCTTGGGCTGGTGCTGATACTGATGGTAACATGGTAGTGCCTGCATCCTTCAACTCCATGCTGATAACTTTGCCTCTGTCAGTGGATTCGGTCGCAATATCACTGTGGATTAGCTGGTGCCTGATCTTCTCCACAGTTAGGAAGAAGCTTTGGTCAACACCTGCCTCCTTTGTAGCAGCAAACTGATTATCTTTCTCACACTTTAGCTCACATCCTAAAGGGATCTCTTCAACTTTGGTGAGGTGTTGATCTTCTCCATGAAGAACTTCACCGCTTCTGTTTGTTATTGAGTGTGTCCCATATATAGGAGGGTTTGGGCCCAATTTCAGCAAAACATCCACCTCCAACCTCTGAAGTCCCGTTGGTGTCCACCTGCCCCTCATCAATATATTCTCCAGTTACTGGATTTGTAACAGTTTGGAACTGCTCATCTAGCACGATATCTTTATTGAACTGACTGTCTTTTCCATCACTGGAGGCATCACATCTAGGTGTATCATAGTCTGGAATATATGGCTTAATGTCCAAGACTGGTGTCCCTTCTATCATGTCGATTCCCGAAAGACAAACTGTGTCACCTTAAAGAGTAAAGGGAAAAATAGACACAAAAATATATATGCATACACAACAACAACTCGCATTTTTATAATGCCTTTTACTTACAGCATCATCTTTTGTAGCATCAGATCGTACCTGAAGACTTAATCTTTGACCTCTTTGGCCTACGGTCATCTCCCATCACTCTCTGGCTCGCGTAAAGCTCTGCCACTGTTAAGTGCTGCGAGATGCTACCTCGTGTGAAGGGCATTATGCAAACGCAAGTTGTTATTGCTGTTGAAGTGCTTTACTGAGACAGTGGCAGACTTCGAGCAGGGTGGGTGGGGAGAAGAGAGGTGATCACAGATTTTGTTTAAGTGATAAGTTTTGAGGAAGGCTTTAAGGACAGGCAGAGAGGGAGCAATGTGGATGGATTTCGAGAGAGTTCCAGAAAGTACAGGGCATGGTAGCTGAAGATTTAACCATTGATAAATATATAGTATAATATACTAATTTGCTGGGGGCAAAGAGGTTGAAAGCTCACCTGCTGATAGCGAAGCAGAGGAGCAGGAAATGCGAAGCAGAGTTGGCTCAGCAGTGGGAGTAGCTGGGGGAGTAGGGTTGCAGGGTAAATTGAGGCAAGGCCACAGAGGCATTTGAAGGTGAGGTGAGGATCTTGATATTAATCCTTTGGGGAATAGGGAGCAAGGATGATGGTCTCATGGAGCCTAGTATAGGAGAGAATGTGATGATTTTGTACTCTCGGAGAGTGGAGTTGGGGAGGCCAGCGAGCACAGAATTGAAAAGTTGAGTCAAGAATACGGCAACAAAGAACTGCCCGAGGATGGTCATAGGTACATGACAGAAAAGCCATTAAAGGAGATGGAGTGACAACGCTGAGACTAGATTATGAGCTCACGTCCTGGTATGGGATATGACAGAGATGAGAATGCTTCCAGTTTAGCAAGATGGACACTTTGTTTTAAGTTAGCGACTTTTAAAAAAAACAAAGTGCTTTTAAATTAGTGAAATCTTGATCATCTCCCCAACCACACAAATCAAAGTTCCAGTGCAAAATGATGGAAGTAAGCTAAGAGGAAAGTAAATGCAAAAACTAAGCCAATGTTCAGTTACCTTTAAATTCATTTAAAATAACATCTATTTTGATGATAAAGGATTCTGCTTTGTGCTTGAAAATATTGCCAAGTTAGAGGACCAAAGAAGAATGAAGGTAATTACCAAATTATGCAGTACCAAAGATATATTGAAAAATGTGACTTGATTTGGAAATAGGTTATGGGCCCCCTCAC